>NC_142411.1:12762316-12774816 GCF_059441095.1 Idiotropiscis lumnitzeri
CCAACTTCCCGAAATGTCTAGCCTATGTTCACATTTTTATATAGTTTCAATATTTAGTCATTTTCAACAGAGCGCACTTATATACTAAATATTTAGCAATCTTCCCATTGAATACCTTTGCCAGTCAAACAAATATAAGGCGTTTATTTCACATTCAAGAAAATGTGGCTCCAGGAATTTAAGGGTGCCACTTCCAGAAAAAAACTGTAAAATATCTCCTGCAGAAATATATCAAGTGCTAAGCATTGAGTTAACATCTTTTACGTTTTTTTTTTTAAATCAAAGAGTTATCAGCCTAAAAAAAACGGAAAGCCTAATTATCCAAGTAAACCAGGTCAACATGTTTAGTACACAATCAATAAAAATGGCTGTCCTCATGAAAAACTAATTCAAAATGAGCTTTGACACCACTTTTTCTTTTGAATATTTTTTTAACTTCTCTTCATGAGAAAAAGGAGTTTGTGACTGCCCTGCCAGTGACTTAAATCTGGGTTGAAACGGAGTCAGGGCCATTGGGATTTGGTAGATTATTTCACACATCTGGGCTTTGTGTTTTCCTTTAAATAATGTTTGTGCAACCACATTTAAGCACTCCTTCACAACATCCCCATCACTTGAACGATTTTTATGTTTCCCCAAAACCCATGATAGTTTTACTGAATATTCGTTTGCATGCCGCTGGGATGTAAACGAAAATGTAAAAATCTGTTGCGCTGCACTCGAAGTTTGATGTTTTTGCATTCGTTCACCTCAAACGTCAGCGGATAACTGTGCACAAAAGGGCGGTGCTTTGTTTCGTAGTGGCGCTTCGCATTGTTGCGACGGTTTCGGAGCATATGATGCACACTGATTTTGAATTGGCTGCAGCCAGAACGAAACTAAAATTCTCCGTCCATTCATTTAAAACAAGACGCATCGACCTTGCTAACTTTTTAGCAAGGCATACTGTCAGCAGCACTCTTTCCGTATTTACTCGAATTGCAGCGCCAACGTTTGCGAATGCGCCCTGAAAAAAAATCATCAAAGATTGACGATGGGTCC
The DNA here is from genome assembly GCF_059441095.1 of Idiotropiscis lumnitzeri. Lineage (NCBI taxonomy): Eukaryota > Metazoa > Chordata > Actinopteri > Syngnathiformes > Syngnathidae > Idiotropiscis > Idiotropiscis lumnitzeri. Next base: position 12,763,358 of record NC_142411.1, read on the forward strand.
AGTCCGAATCATCCCGCGGTCCGGATCCGATCCATTTGGTGATGCCTGCTGTAGACCACAGTGTAGCTTGCTGCTTTTATGAAACAAACAAACTGTTTCCGTCTTCTAAAAAAAAAAAAAAAGGTTAGAAACAAAGCACGTCCTACGATGTGACTATTGCGCATGCGCACATCGCAGTTGTGACAGCATATCGTGCGGGCCTAAGTCAGACTATGCCTTACAGTTGCTGCCAATGTGCTGCAAAGGCTAGCTTCGCAATAAATCCCAATACGACATGGACAATTAGTGATGGGAATTCCACCTCTTTGTAGAGATCCAGATATTTTGGATTGGAAAGGAGCTGGCCAGCTCTTTTTGTCCCCTAATAGACCATGAGATTTATTTATTACCAGAAGTGTTACAACCAGCTCTGCTAGGGAAGGAGGGAAGTAACAGACCAAGTTGTAAAATGGTTTGTACATAGAGTTTACAAATTATTTTTAGTGACAGAAAATAAGTAGGTTTCGAACGAGTTTAACAAAAAGGTATTAACCAATTTCACAAATTTATGTGAGTAAACAATAGCAAGTGTCTCAAAATTAACTGAAGTCCACACATAGCAAGAGACACGACGAGCAAAAGCGAGGCGAACTGTATTAAGTCCCAGCCGCCCTGAGCAGCAGAACCGAGGTCCTTTTATTGGTCTCAGCTTACAGGTGGAGCTCGTTGGTAGGGCGGTCCATTAGAAACGAGCGGGAAACCAGTCCACCAATGAGGAACGAGCGGGTAAGCAGTCCACCAACGACGAATGAGCAGGAAACCAGGCAACCGATGAAGAACGAGCAGGATACTAGTCAATTTACTTTAGTACCAAAAGGTGGATGAGTTAACACAAGAAACAAGGAGCGTGGCCTTGTAGGTGGGCCCTAGTCAAAGGCCGTAACAGAAGTAATGTAAACTTGCGCGAAAACGATTGCAGTTGGGCATCGATAATTAAGATCCGATTGGAACCAGTGCTTTCATTTTGGTTCTCCTGGAATAATTAAGTTAAATTTCAAAGCTGCCCTGGAGAAGCTGAACAAATATGAAATGTGTTGGTGTGCGTGCGTGCGCGCGCAGCTCCATCCCTGCCACTGGACCCGTGGTGCTGGCGCGCAGCCGCTCGGTATGGGCCAATGGCCAGGGAAGCTCGGTTATTGCCGTTAGGCGTCTGTGGGGCTGTTCCCGCCGCCCTGTCCCTATGGAAGCCACCGAAAATGAATGAAGTATGACTAAGAAATTTGTATGTGTGGCACACAACAATACACACTTCGAATAACAAAGCAGGAAATGTGTGCAAAGATGAAGCTCGTGAGTTGCATACACGACTCAGCGAGATCACAAGTGAATAAAAAATATATATCGTATTTTGCTCGCTGGAACACCATCCATCCATTTTCTTCTGCTTACCTGGGGTTGGGTCACAGGAGAAGAAGCTTTAGGAGGAAAGCCCAGATTTCTCTCTCCTAGCCCAAGAATGTCAACTTTACTACCCACGGTCCCAAAATTAAACCCTGTCAAACACCATACAACAATGGAGCAGTGCGCGACTCAGAGTAACCAAGACTTGTGCAAAAAGTTCTGTCAGCCAAATAGAATCCAAACCACTCAAGCGTGCTACCACTAATGCCCACCTGGTAATGCAAACAAGCCACCAGAATACTGTGATCCACCGTATCAAAAGCTGCATTATATCCCACAAAACCAGAAACACATGATCTCCAGTGTCATTTGCCAGGAGGATTTCATTAAAAACTCGTAACAGGGCTGACTTCTGTAAGATGGGCTGAGGATCACATTGACCTCAAGTAGCTTTCTGTAATCAGTTTGTGTATTTCTAATCATGTTTTTATACACTACTTGTATCATTAATGTTTGCACACACACACACACACACCCCATATATACACACACCCCCCCCCCTCACGCACACACACACACACATTTTTGCTTTAGCACACGCACACACACTTACATTTTTGCTTTAGTTTCTATTTGCTTGCTTTCATTGTGAGTTATGGCTTCCTGTCTCCTGGAAAGATAAAGATAAAGATGTCCTTTATTAGTCCCACAATGGGGAAATTTGGAGATCCGTTTAGTCTAAACCAGACTGTTAGTTATGGCTTCCTGTTTCCTGGAGACAGACCCCCATTGTAAGTTTTGAGTCAAGCTCTAATAAAAGCAGAGGTGGCAGGGAGGGGGGCTCAGAGAGGGTGTGCGTGGAGCTGAACGGAGCAAGACGCCTGTCTGCTCTTGGCCTCTTTCCCAGCCGGCCGGTAAAAATGAACAACCGTGCTTGCTTCCTCCTGGCGATCAGTCACCTTTTAATTTCAGTAGTTTTGCAGTAAACTTAGCTCTCCCAAACGGCGTCAGGGCATTTAAACCTGACACTTCTATGGTATGCATCATCTTAAAATCTGACTGGTAGACCGCAATAACGTTACACCATATGTAAAGAGCTTTGTTATATCTCCAGCTGTTGTGAAATGCGCTATATAAATAAAGTTGTGTTATATGATATTGTACTACAGTTGATCCATGTCCGTGTTCAGTAGGGTTAAATTCTTTTGTAGCGGTTTCCTTGACAATTTTAGAGGATTTGGTTTGTTAGACAAAGCCATCTGGCTCCCCTTATGACTCTGTTCCTCTGCATTTATTTAATTAGGTTCTTCCAAGTATTGGTAAATCGCTCTTGGCCATCATCAATTGCAGTCTGTTTTCTGCTGTAGTACCCCAACACTTTAAACGTGCTGTAGTGCAACCATAGCTCAAGAAACCTGGCCTTGATCAAGATGTATTGACAAATTTTAGACTCATTTCCAAGCTGCCTTTTATCTAAAAAAATCTGGAAAAAGTGGAGCACATGTCCATGAATTGAGAAGGTGTTAATCACATGGGGTGTTCAAAAGAAGGTTTACATATATAGTGCTACAAAATTAACTAAATCAAGTATAAATATGAACAACATTTATATACACATTTAGTTATCATATGAACCTGGTACAGAAGTATATTTTTACTATACCATAATTCTTTGTATATAAATAATCCACCTGCGTAACTATATAATTATTCAATAAGTAAGCTAAGCGGTAGGACTAGATAAGTGTAGTACTTTTTACTCTCGTTGAACATGTAAACCAAGTTCAACTATGACATCTACTGATGATTTTTTCCCCTTTCTTTTTCTTTCTTTCGATTTTGCTTTTATCTTGTAATACGTGAGGTACACGTTTCGTGTTAATTGTATTTCCTTGTTTTGTTTGCTTGATTGTTTGCTCATTTGTTGTTCAGTTGAGGTTGGGTCATAGTTTTGGTTTTCATGTAAAACCGGAACTGTACATAGTGTAGTGACTAATGACATGCCTACATTGGCTATGTGATCACGTACTGTGAAGTTAATGTGTCAGCTAGCCCAGCTGTTCTTCTGCTTGATTGTTGGCTTCCTAATACACACCTTATTTGTGAATACAAAGCTTGATATAGAAAATATTAGTGTTGGTCACAGTCTTTCTGGTCTCGTGCGCTACTTTTGACTGAGATGCATGTGAGAAATGTTTCTCACAAAATAACGAGAATCTACCTGAGAGGTGACGATAGGGGTTGGCAGCTTTGTATTCTAGAATTAGAATTAGAAATCCCTTTATTGTCATTGTACTCAAGTGTGCAACGAGATTAGAGGGCTCCCCTCTCCAGTGCAATACAACAATAATACAGACAAATATATAAATTAGATAAATAAATAAGAGAGTGCAATGGAATTTAGTACTGAATAGGGTATATAAAAACACATCACAATGCTGTTCTGCAAGGTAAGGGTGTTCTCGTGTGTGTGTGTGTGTGTGAGAGTTCAGAATGGAGATGGCTCTCGGAAAGAAACTGTTTCTCAGTCTATTGGTCCTCGATTTGATGCATCTGTAGCGCCTGCCAGAGGGCATCAGGTCGAACAGGTGTGAGTTTGGGTGGGTATTGTTTTTGACGATGTTGAGAGCCCTTCTGAGGCACCGGGCGGTGTAGATGATCTTCTATACAAATAAAGTTGTATTGTATTCTATTGTGATTGTCCCGGAGATGCATTTTAATGACTGTGTTCCATTTCATGATTGTAATCCATGGCACACCTTTCCGTGGAGCAAGAACTTACTAAGAAATTCATTTCGGTTGTGATAAATAGTAAATAATAGGGGTGCACCAATACACAAAATTCACGGTTCGGTTCGATGCATTAGTGTCACGGTTTGATATTTTTTGGATCCAATTTTTTTTTTAATTTATAGTTTATTGAAGCTACTTACATTTGTTTAAACTCAAAAGCACCCATTTTTGTAATTTTGTAATTATATCTATTTTAGCAACACCAGACTTGTTTTCTGCTGTGCGTACTGAGCAACATATTAAAAAAAACAGCACATTGTACGAATACAAAATAAATTACCTGAGAAATGACCCATCTTCCGTGGTGCATTCTAAGCAACAGATTGCAGTATATTTGGCAAATAAACAGCTCCTTAACAAATACAATTTAGACTATACTTATCTTGTGAAGTATATATTCAGCACCATTAACTTATTAAATAAAAACAGGACCTTGAACTTAAACTCTTGGGGTAAAGATATAGGCTATATATGGGATGTAAAAAAATACAAAAATATTTATTAGAACATGTCTTTATTTTATATATTAAATTAAAAATATTTTTCAGCAATTCATATTTATCAGTCGAGTATACATAAAAAAACAATTATCTTCCTTAATATCATATAATTTGAAACATCATTGTTTTTAAAATTTGAATCATTGTAACACAAACTCATCCAAATGCAGTAGTGTATCATTGTGGGTGCTTGACTGTATTTTCAGAAAAGGCAGAAAATAAACACTTTATCCCTTCTATTATTTTTTTAAACCACTGTATTTTGTATCGAAATAAAGATGTATTGGAGTGCATTGCACAACTACAAAATATTTTAAATAAAATAAAACAGGTATATTTGCGTTTGGGCGCACTAATTTCCATCCTCAGCAACTTCTTTCAGACTTTTCTGGTTAAATCATCAGTCGTGTGACTTTCGTCGTGTCCCACTCCTCAGTGACATTAAGTGCCGTAACGGTCAGCTGGCGCAGCGGAGGCTGCTGACAAAGCCGCTGCTATTTTGACTCTCGTCTTATTGTGCAAATCAGGAATTGCAGTATTGGTATTGCAGTATTGGTAAAATAGGTCCGCACAGGAACCTTAGAACATTCCACTCATTTTCACATTGAAGTGATGTCGGCGTAAATGTGACCATGTTTGTTGTACTTCCATCGACGTAGTTAGCATTGTGTGACACTTGCGACCTACTGTTGAAGTTGTACTCCACGACACGCTTTCCGTCTGGTGCATACTTGAAAACTAAATTACTTCCAAACGCTAGACGTGAAGTTTGGTGGAGCTTCTTCCGCTTCAGGTATGCTTTATAGCCATGTTGCAACAGCTAGCGAACTTCTCGTGCAGCTTGAGCCAAAATGAATGTGGGAGGGGCAGTAACGTACAGTGAATGGGTCTGCGCTCGCCAATCCAGCATATTAAAGGCGAAGTAGGCAGCGTTGCTGCTCATCGTCATAACATTTTGCGTGTTGTTCGATCCAGTGCGCACCGAACCGTGACCACTGTATCGAACGATTCAATACAGATACACGTATTGTTGCACCCCTAGTAAATAAATCCATAAATTACATAAAGTACATTTATTATTCAAATTAATAACAATATTGTGGCATGACTATATTGTCACATCAAAAGGAGGCATTTTCTCAGTGACGTTTTTTTTTTTGTGTCACAAGGTACGGGCTGGTGGGCAGCGATGTTCTGGACAACGTGGCATACGCTCGAGCTTTTAACACAGATCATCAGACACAACTGCTGTATCAGGCATCTGCTATGCTGGCTGAGTCCAGGTTAGTTTGGATATATATATATGTGTGTAAATATATGTGTATATATATATATATGTATATATATGTATATGTGTATATATATATATGTATATGTGTATATATATATATGTATATGTGTATATATATATATATGTATATGTGTATATATATATATGTATATGTGTATATATATGTATATGTATATATAAATGTATATATATATATATATATATATATATATATGTGTGTGTGTGTATATATATATATATATATATATATATATATATATATATATATATATATATATATATATATATATTTGTGGATATCTGTGTATATATTTGTGGATATCTGTGTGTATATATATGTAGCATGCCCTCCGAACCAAGGATGAGACTTTTCTGATGATTTTCATGATGTATCCATAACCGTGTAACCTTAAAACCGAATCACCGTAAGAGCTTTTGCCTCTTCGGAGGGGGTGCTCGAAAAATAAACTTCCGTTTTCTGAGGCTCAATATGAAACTTTTTGCCATACTCTTTGTTAATTTACCTTAAGCGTGAACAGTACTAAACAGGAAGTTCGCATTCAAAATAAAAGGACATAGCTTAAACCGGAAGTAGAACCTTTCAATGCAAATTTCAAATGAAAATAAAATACAATAAACAGAATCACTGCTGCTGTCCACAAAATATGAATATGGTTAGTTACACTCCCACCAAAATTATGAGTTAAGTGTGCATTAACAACTGTAACAAATAATTTTTTAACAACTAATTAACACTTCTAGTCATGAGCTTGTAAACATTCCAATAACAAAACTAACTTTTGCACAGGGCACTCTACAATAGAAGGCCTACTAGTGCGTTGACCTTTGTCATTCAGTTTCTTATCTCCATAGGAGATTTCCACTCTTCTAACGAGTCCGTCCTTGCCACTGACAGTCTCCAAGACTCTGGCAAGTCTCCACTCGCCTCTGGGTAACTGTTCATCAATATCCAACACAACATCGCCTACTTTGAGATTTCTTTTCGGAGTGTGCCAGCGCTACCTGGCGATGATGTTGTGCAGATACTCGCGTCTCCACCGGCACCAGAATTGTTCAGCCAAAAACTGAACACGACGCCATCTCTTTGCGGGTATAGAGGTCCTCCTGTGGGAACACTCCGGGAGGGGGCAGTGCTGCCCTTGATTTCAGGTGCAAAAGGTGGTTAGGAGTGAGAGGCTGCAAGCTTTCAGGGCTGTTGAGGTTGTCTACAGTCAATGGACGCCTATTGACGATGGCCATGGCTTCATAAAATAAAGTCCTTAAGGAAGCATCGTTGAGTCGTTTTTGTTGTTTCCTGCCCGCTGTAGTGACAAAAGGACCAAAACAGTCCATGCCGCAGTATGTGAAGGGCGTAGATGACTCTAACCCCTTTTTGACCTGGAGAGCCATAAAACCAAATTATTTCTAGATATATATTTTTTGAGAGCCATATAGTATTTTAAACATATAATAATAATAAAAATAATAAAAGGTTTACTTTTAATGCGACTTCTGGTGCTGCATGGTTTTTTTTATGTCCTTAATTTGTGTTTCCTCGACTTGATTCGCCATCATGATGCTCCGATCGTGAACCGTTCTTGCTGACAGTGGCATGTCTCTTATTTTTTTGATTATCTTGGCTTTATTTGGAAAGTCATCAAAAAGTTCATTGGCCACATCAAGCATAAATGTTTTGGCATATTCGCCATCTGTGAACGGCTTTCCACTCTTCACTATTGCCAAAGCACCCGCAAAGCTAGCGGAATTACCGTCACCTTGCGTGGTCCAGACACGCAGTTGCTGCTGGCTCGTCAGCACTTTCCGTTGCAGCTCTTCGCATGCCTTTTCCCTGCTGTCCCCCGGTGGATATTTCAATGCAAAAGAAGCATGACGCGTATCGAAGTGCCGCTTTATATTTGAGCGTTTCATTGATGCAATTTTGTCATTGCATATTCGACATACCTGCTCTCTCCACAAATGCAAATTCCTCTGTCCACGCAGCCTGGAATGTACGGTAATCATCGTCTTTTTTCCTTTTCGCCATCTTTTCTGTTACAAGGGTTGAAATTTTATCTCTGATAAAATTAATTTCCGTACATTGACAATGACCCGTGACGTACTTGCGATCGATTGGTTCCCGACCTGATCCTCGGGTCACCGGCGGATTGCAAGTGCCGCAACCCACCCCTGACTTTTAAAATGTGTCTTTAAAACTAATTTTAAATTACTTAATATTATTAAGATTATCACTAGTATTTTAAAACCAGTTCCAAAATATATATATAATTTAATTTAATTTAATTTTTTTTGGCCCCCTCAACTCCAAACTGTCTGGGAGCCATATGACGTCTCCGGAAGAGCCATATATGGCTCGAGAGCCATAGGTTCCCGACCGCTGCTCTAACCGTTCAGCAGGTAAGTCGCTCATTCTCTGGCCCTCTGGAGCTCTGCGAAGTCTGCGACAGATGACACATTGGCGGATAAAAGAAGCAACTGTTCTGCTCATGCCAGGGATCCAGTAGCCACTGGATCTGATTTGATTGATGGTGAAGCCTTTTCTTTGTTTTACTTCTTCACGACAGTGAGCTATTATAAGCTTGGTCACATGATGTTCCTTTGGAATCACTATAGGGTGCTTGAAAGAATCTTTGATAGGTGACAGTCTCCCTCCCACCTTGAGTAGACCGTGTGCATCCATGAATGGATCAAGGTGGTACCTTTCCTGCAAGATCCTTTTGCCGTTGAGCACATATGGCGCCAAGAAGCCAAGTGTGTCATAGATGGATGCAACAGTAGGCAAAAATCGTGTTGCTGTTTGATCTTTATCTTCTTCAACACTCCACAGAACGCCCAAAGTTCTTTCTTGTGGCATGTCTTTAAATGTCAGGTCTTGTTGTTGTGTCTACAGAACATTCAGAAGGAGGAAAACTCTGTAGAACAGCATGACTGTTCAAGATGAATTCATGCAGACGAAGCCCTCCATGTTTGCATATTTCCGTGGCCTCTCGCGCAAGTTGTATTGCCTTTTCAACAGTGTCTGTGTTGCCGTTTTTCCACCAAAGGAAACGCAGGTAGACTCTATCACACTTGTGGCCATGAAACTGGTGGAACATCTCTATATCGCACATCAGAGCACTAGGATGTTGCCTGAATCGTAGTAAGAAGCCTGTTCGATTGTTTATTAGGTCTGGCCCTTGAAGATGATCGTTCAAACTTGTTCCCATGTGTCTAGCAGAACAATCAAACACAACACGTAGTTTAGTGGGCTTTTTGGGGTGATAAATCCCGTGATGGGGGATGTACCATTGCTCACCATGCTTCTCGTCATTCTGAACTTCTTCGACATCACCTCTTTCAATGATGTCTTTCATGTATGCAATGTAGTAATTTTTGTAATTTTCGTCTTCTTTAATTTTCGCTTCACGCGTGAAAGTCTGATTTCAGCAAGTTTTCTGTTGTCGGGTAAGTGAGGTCTTTGTTTGAATGGGAGAGGAATCTCACAGTGTCCTTGTTCGTTTTTCCTTATTCCTTCTTCTAGCTGGTTCAGATATATGAGATCCTCTTGTGAAACTGTTTTGTCACTTGCTTTACAGTCCTTGAAATCTGTCTCTGGCACTTTAATTACATCCATGGGAGTTACTTGAGGTTGTTCTTTTATAGTAACTCTGTGGCACAAACTGGATTCAGTTTCCTTGGGCGATGTGGTGGAGCCACCAACAATACTCCACCCGAGATCTGTGCGGATTGCATATGGTTCATTGACTTCTCCTAGGTCCTAGGAGAACTTGTTTTGGAGCTAAACTTCTAGGACAGTTGAATCCGATGAGGAGTCCAGCATCACAATTCAAGAGAGGTGGTAATTTGTCCGAAATTTCTGTAAGGTGTGGCCATTGCCTTGCTGTGTCACAAGTGGGTATATTTTCATAATTAATTGGAATGGAGTCCTTTGTGAATGAGGGGGGAAGGTCAATGCGAATGTCTGAGTTATAACTTCTCACACACAGGCCAGATACTTTGTGACTCTTGACAATAGAGTTGACACCAAGCATGGTAGTTAACTTTAACTTTACAGGGTGAGTGACTGCTTGTAACTGGTTGCTTAACTCTTCACTGACAAATGTGCGATCACTTTGTGTGTCTAATAGTGCATACGCTCACTGTTCTTTGAATGGATTCTGGACCTTGGACACCCATACTGGAACTATCATGGATGTGATATTTGAATGACCCACCTTCGTTACGTTGAAAGCAGTGGCGGCAGTTGTGTCATTCAGGGTGTCGTCTGGAGCGTTGTTTGGAGTGATGCTAACAGGGGGTGAAGGCCTTTCTCGTGCCTTATGATTTTCATTGTGCACAGAAGTTGGATGCCTTCCCTTGCAGATGTCACAAATCTGGCAATGGCGACAATCTTTGACATTATGGCCCGCCTTCAAGCATCCATAGCACAATTTATTTTCCTTGATATATGTGCGCTTCTCTTCATGGGGCTTATTTGAGAAGCTTGGGCACTTTGATAACTGGTGTTGTTCATCCTTGCAGAGCACGCAAGTTGCCTTCGGTTTTGTGCTGGTAGTCCTTGCCTTGTCGTTGTGTACCATGGTTTGCATTGCAAATGCTTGAATGGATTTATTTGGTTTAGAGTTTTTTGTGTGACTTTTCTCAAAGGATGAGCTACATGAATGAAGGGCATATGAAGAAGTGACAGCGTTACATGCGATCTCAGCCTCAACAGCTATGAACTGTGCAAAGTCCATGAAAGAAGGAAAATCTTTGCCTTCCATAAGTGTAACTGTGACCTGTCGATTCCAACGAGCTGCCAACCACTGTGGAATTTTATGCAACAGCTTTTGATTCTCCTCACAGTCATTTAGTATTCCGAGACCCTTCACATGTGGTGTAGCTTGTAGACATGCATTTAAAAAGTCTGAAAATGTCCTTAACCCTTCTGCATCCTTTGAACTTATCTTGGGCCATTTAGCTAATTTGTCTCTAAAAGCCTTTTGAATAGTAAAAGGTTGTCCATACCGTTGGTCAAGCTTTTGCCATGCATCCTTGTATGCGTCTTCATCACTGCAATAAAATGTGCCTTCAAGACAATTTTGTGCTGAGCCTAAGACGTATCCCTTTAGCAAATGAAGTTTCTCAGCTGGTGAAATGCCTTTGCAGTCTATAAGTGAAACGAATGAAGCCTTCCATTCAATGTAGGTGATTGGATCACCATTAAAAACCGTGGGCAACGGCACTGGGATTCTGTTTATCGCTATGCTGTCTTGGATAGCCTGGGCCAGCTGGGAAATGTCTGTAGGAGGAGCCTGTTTGGAAACTTGGGGACCATGATAAGTTACATTGGCATGTCTCGGGATAGACGGTTTGTTTTGCGACGTGAATGGGCAAAATGATCCAATAGGGGGTGCTGGTGCTTCAGATATTGATTCATGGTGAGCGAAAGCCACATTGTAACACATTTGCTGATTTCCCATATCCATGCTCATCTC
>NC_142411.1:12779816-12797316 GCF_059441095.1 Idiotropiscis lumnitzeri
TGTACTATTTCACTCTATTTAGACAATCACAGGGGGGCGAGCCTACATTTTTAGAAAAAGAAATTGACATCAAGCTTAAGATGGGAAGAGTGTCAACAATGCTGCCTGTATGCGCACACGGTGCGGCTTGGAAAAAGTTAGTTTGGATTTTGACACTGCTCTTCATTCATTTGAATAGGATTTTTTTTATGTAGTTTTCTGGGATTTGAACATGCATAATTAATTTTTTTTTTCACCAACCACTCCGCATACTATGCGTAGTCCGAATTTTTGTGCGCGGATCACAGATAAAAGATGATCTTTTGCACCACTGACCTGCATGCCATAATGTCTTTGATTCGCATTCGATTAATGATGTCATTGATGTCGTTTACGAGCAGTCACGTTACAAAGCGCAGGGCCATGTAAACACTCGCAAAAAACTGAATATGTTCATTTTCCATTTAAAAAAAAAAAACTCAATAAGACCTCTGGGTTACTTCTTTTCTAACCCAAATTTTTGGTCTTATACATGTATACGAATACCGCCAATGAAAGGAACATTGGTTTGTGTTCTGTGCATTTTCTATCTGCATGGAATCTTGATCTTTTGAGTATAGGAACTACTTATATATGTGTCATTTAGTACGCAAACTATAATAACCCAGGCTCACACACACACACACACCCCCACCCCCACCCCCGCACACACACCCCACACACAGCCTAAAAAATTGTTAACAAAGACATGATGAGGCCCCCCATGAGGAAACACTGGATTAGGGCTTCCCATATGACCCAAAATCAATATCGCGATAATTTGAGCAATTTTACCTCTGTAACAATAAATGCACGATAAATTCCCCCTGTGGACCAAAAAAAAAAAAATGCAGGAAATGCATATAAACTGCTTTTTTTTAATTGACCAACTGGTACACATTACTTTCAATGAAAAATAAAAGTACAAACATCATTTGTATAAACATTCCAAATAGCTTGCTTTGCATGACTTGAACAATGTCACAAAGAACAGGAGGAAAGGGGTACCTCTCACAAAATCTTTTTCTGAAATAGATTGCGCCGAGATGCTGTAATGCCATTTGCAAAGGCCTAGATTTGTGTAAAGGTATCTTGTAAACAATATAAATAATGCCATGTGCACAGGAGCAAGTCACCTGTAAACAAAACGCTAAATAAAATGAAAAAATGTCAATGGAATGCCAATGCCAAATAAACAAGTGTGCTCCATCAGGAAAATGTGCCGTCTCGAGTACTCTGGTGCGCAGTTGCCACTTGTCTATGTAGTGCTCATTCAGGCTCAAAGAGGGATCCATGTTGCGACTCGACCACAAGTGGATGTGGATGCAAAATGCTATGTCTACGCTCCGATGTTGTCCATATCGGGAAGTGCGGTTTGCGACAAATATTTTTGTACCTCTTGTCGGCTACTTTCATGAGGCGTTTAAATCCTGTATGCTCCACTGTAACTAGAGGAGCTATATCTTTAGCGATGTGCTCGGCTATCGCGTCCACCTCTTAGACGTTCTCTCGTATGGTGTCGCCTCCGTTATGGGCTGTTGTCACTTGTCGAACCTTGCTCCTCACTTTGAACTTTTTGCACAGGCTCCAAGTCAACAGCATGGTTGTGTTGTGGGCGGTGAAAAAGAAAAGGTTGGACGCGCTGTTTCGGGTGCTTACGACACACTTTGTAGGCGTTCTTTTGCTCAAACATCGTCTTTATGGAACCCAAAACATTTCCAAACGACAGATGTCAAATTTCTTTTTGGGACAAGCGCGACAGGAACAATTTCTACTAACGTTACTTCGTCTTCAGCCGTGTCAACCGATTCTGGATTTGAATCGCCAGCTACGAACGCGCCGTCTGTTTACTTTCTTGTTCAGATGGGTGGAGTCACGTGACTACACGCGCTGTAGCCGTCTTAAAGGGGCATGAACATTCCCACAGACAGAAAAGACTTTTCTTTTTCTTTTTTTTTTTTTACATCGAAATTACCGACATGGGCAAAATGATGTCGGTCATTGTAATACATTTCGGTAATGGTAACTTTTCGGTTTATCGCCCAGCCCTACACTGGATCAATTTTTTTTAAGAATACACATTAACAGAAAACATAAAAGTAAAATAAGGAAATAAAAGCGTGTTTCTAAAATAGCTAAGACAAAAAAAATACTTATGATGGGTTAGGTTTTAAAAACAGTTACACTCAGGTTGTCTTCACTTCTGTTGGCAGCTTATTCCATTTTGTGCGCAGCATAATGTCTAAACGCCGCTTCAAGTTTACTTTGAGCTCTGGGCTCCACTAATTGACCCAAGTGTGCAGATCTCAGAGCCCTACAGGGTTTCTATTTAATCAGCATTAGTTTAATGTATTGTATTCAGGCCCCAAACCATTCAGTGATTAATAGACCAGTAATTTGGAGACAGTGTAAAGCCTTTAGGTCTGGAGTTCTGATCTCTTTGTGTGGTGCAAACCTGAGCTGCAGTATTCTGATTGCGTTGCACCAGTTTGATGCTCTTAAGAGTTTGCTGAACAGTTTGGGTGTATGCAAGGTACAGGATGGTGTATAGGTTAGAATACAGGAAGGCAGGTTGAATGCTGGTTTGGGATTCTTTGCTCTGGATGTAAGATATGGTTTTCCAGATGGATGACATAGATGGTAGATACGGATGATAGTCTGCAATGTCAAAATAACAGAATGGGAGGCATAATATTCAACCAAATGTCACACAGCTTACACTAATAAGGAGAATACAACTTAAGGAGTCAAAATGTTGTAGAACGCTCCATAAATGAAATACAATACAGAAGACCCACTGCTCACATAAATTGTGTTTCTTCTGTTCTAATTTCTAATTGGCCAAATAAGGTTGTCCAAAGGACACTCAACTGTACCGGTGCGATCCGATGGTCTATAGGGACCGCTAGTGGCCGATAATGATTACGCAAAATGCTATATAAGTATAAAACTTCGACCTTGTACGCCGCCACTCTGAACCTGCTCTCTCTTCCGGACTACTAAACTTCTCATGCACAGGGAACAACGTGTCATCATATGCCCTAACAATTTTTTAAAAAGCTATGTCACTAAATATAACTTTTATAAAAGGCCAAAAATGGGGCAAAATTTGAAAGGAAATTAAAAATGGCTGACTTCCTTTCACATTTAAAATAGGGCTTCAGAGATTTATTGTAGGTCTTGGGCTTTCGCAGCTGTCTCCAGCTTTTGCTAGATCTTGACACGGACAACCAGGGCTGCTTCGTTAAAAAATTATAGGGGGGCGTTTGGGAGCCATTTAAAAAAATATTTTAAAAAATCACACAATAACCTAAGAAAATATCGATGCTGTTGCCAGGCCTGATTTATTTATTCTTTTCCCCCATATCGTGAGTTTTCATGCAAATTTTTACCCTCAAAGGTAGTGTTGTTTTCTTGGCAAATTTGATAATAGCTTTTCGTGAAAATTCACAAATTTCGTGTTGCATCATCATAAAGGCCAAAACATTCTTCCGACCAAATATGAGCTATGTCTGGATAACCGCTGGCAGAAAAACATAAAAAAATACATGCTTCTAGTATGTGGCATTACCAGTACAGTAAAAATAATACTGGTGATAGGGGTGGACAATATGACTGCAAACTATATTGTGATACAAGTATATCATATTGGTCGATATCGATAAATATTGAATTATTTTATTTATTTAGTTTTTTACCATTGAAAATATGGAAGCTTGTTCCATTTGGAAGAAAAGGCGCGATTCCCACTGAGGCTGCGCTTAGTCCACAGACCTGAGCCAGCGGGCAAGTGCGTAGGGATGAAGGAGCTCAGAGGTGCGCTGGGGCGAGGCCATTTAAAGCTTTCAAGACGAACCGAAGTATCTTAAAGCGAACTCTAAAGTGCACTGGGAGCCAGTGAAGAGAGGCTAAGATTGGGGTGATGTGATCTGTTTTCCGAGCGCCAGTTAAAAGGCGAGCGGCAGCATTTTTGGACCAGTTGGAGGCGCTTGAGCGAGGACTGGCTGACTCCAAAGTAAAGTACATTGCAGTAATCTAGCCTAGATGTAACGAATGCATGGATGACTGTTTTGAAATGCTGTTGGGAAAGAAAGGGCTTCACTTTAGCCAGCTACCTAAGATGAAAGAAGCTGGATCCAACAACAGCACTCATCTGCTGATCTAATTTAAAATCACTGTCCAGTTTAAAACCCAAGGATCGTAGCTGCATGTGCACCACGTTCTCCAAAATTTTAGAAATAAAAGGCAATTTGGAAATGCGTCTAAAATTTGACAGTACACCTTGATCAAGGACAGGTTTCTTAAGCAGGGGTTCCACCACAGCATGTTTAAAATGTTGGGGGACTACACCAGAAAAGAGACTGCGGTTGATAATGGCCAAAACCGATTCGCCAATACTTGGGAGAACTTCTTTCAAGAAAGGAGGAGGGACGGCGTCATGTGGTGAGCCGGATGACTTAATGTGGCAAACCACATCCTCCAAAGATGACAAGGATATCGCATCAAAGTAATCTAACGCTGCGGAACAAGGAACGTGTCCTGAGGGGTTGAATCTAGTATTATAAACAAGAGTCTGAGCTGTTGCAACCTTGTCCATAAAAAAAACTGCAAAAATGTGTTACACATTTCAGGAGACGAGTCTGTGCAATTTGGATGTCAGGGTTTAAGTGCAGAATTGATGTTTGAAATAGAGTTCGCGGATTATGACAATTTGCCTGAATAAGACCGGACAAGTACTCCCTCTTTGACTCTTTCACCTTGTTTTTTGTCTTGACTTTTTTCCACCTGCGTTCAGCTTTGCGGCATTCTTGTTTAGCTGCACGAGTTCTTACATTAAACCATGACTCCGGTCTTACTTTTGGCCGCATAATTTTTAATGGAGCCACAGAATCCAAAATATTACTACATGAAAAGTGGAACCAATAGCTGAGTTCTTCTGTGTTTGATGAGTGAACACAGAGCTGATCAAGGGCTTCAGAGAACCAACTAGCAGTGAAGGAGTTGAAAACCCGGCGGTTGCATTCACTGGTAGTAATTGAACAGCAGCTGAGGAAAACACTACATCAAAGAGCACTGTCATGTGATCAGAAATAACATCGTCCAACACTTTCAAATTTGAGATAGACAAATCAAAAGTAAGGACAATGTCTAACGTATGTCCCTGTTTATGAGTGGGGCCAGACACACATTGCACCAAAAGAAAGTCTATGAGTCTCAAAAGTCCTTTGCCAGTCAATTTTCGGGACAGCACATGTGTATTAAAATCAGGATATGATCATATTTCATTTAGAAATTCCTTGTTGTATTTCAGTGGTCTATAGATGACAGCGCAGAGCACAGGAGCAGCCCTGCCTACTTCGAAGAGTGTGCTCTCGAAGCTGGTGATCCATGAGGCCAATATACAACGTTTACATTCAAACTTGTTTTTAAAAATAGTTGCCGTTCCTCCACCACGACTTGACGTTCTCGGAGCGTCCAAGTAAGAACATGCAGGCGGTAATAGTTCCAGCATCGCACTGCACTCACCGATGCTCGTCTGGGTCTCCATCAAGCAGAGGAAATCCAACTCATTGTGAAGAAATAGCTCCCTCAGAATAAACGTTTTGGTCGTCAGCGAACGGGCGTTCAAAAACGCTATCCTTGAGGAGTTGCCGGTGTGCTTAGCTCCTCCGATTGGCGAGCTCTGGGAAGCTCTCACAGAAGTTGTTGCTCAACGCCGCGTCAGAGGACACATGTCAAGTCAAGTCAATTTTATTTGTATAGCCCTTAATCACAGACAGTCTCAAAGGGCTTTACATAGCCACAATCGACATCCCCGATCTTAACCCCCAGGAGGGCAAGGAAAAACTCACAAAACCTCATTAGGGGAAAAGTGAGAAACCTTGAGAAGGGACCACAGATGGGGGAATCCCCCTTCCAGGATGACCAGGCTGCAATGGATGCCAACTGGGCAACATTTGACACATACAATTATGCTATGCAATCATAGATGAAATAATATAAGAGTCAATTGAATGAAGTGCTGCAGGAAGATGACTTCAGTGGAGTGGGTCCTCATCCAGGGCCGTAATATCCATGGCAGCATATCCGAAGATGAGCCTTCGATCTTGTACCAGTCAGTTGGTGTAAATTCAGTACAGCCACTTCCAAGTGAATCGCCATCACCTAATTCGGGGAATTGGGAACAGAAAAGAAAGAACAGAAATAGCAAACAGGCCAACAAGTAGTTCAATGAAGTGCTGAAATATAAGGAAATCAGAAAAGGCGCTGCATGAAGACGACTTCGGCAGAGCAGGTCCCTTCCCGGTTCGTCAGTGCCGTAATCTTCAAAGCATGTCCCCATCACCTAATTCCCAAGCCGGTGGAAGGAGGGGGCAGAAAAGAGAAGAACCGGCAGTAAACAGGCCAAAAAATAATTAAATTAGATGCTAAAGTATATAAATAAATTGATCAGATGTCGCGCTGCAGGAAGACGACATCACTGGAACAGGTGCATGCCCAGTTGGTCAATGCCTTAAACTTCCTAGTGGGTCACCGTCACCTAATCCCCCAGCCGGGGGAAAAGGGGGCAGAAAAGAAAACAAAAGAAAAAAAGCGGCAGTAAACAGGCCAACAAATATTTCAGCTAAATGCACAAGAGTATAAATGCGTCTTTAATAGTATTTTGAACATTTCTACTGAGGTGGCGCCTCTAATATCCGAGGGTAGTGCATTCCAAAGCATTGGTGCCCGAATAGAGAACGCTCTAGAACCTGCGGACTTCTTTTTGGCTTGCGGGATCACTAAAAGACCAGCATTTTGTGAGCAAAGGTTTCGGGACGGAACATATGGTACCACGAGGTCAACGAGATAAGAAGGTGCTAAGCCGTGCAATATTTTAAAAGTAAGTAGCAGAACTTTAAAATCACATCTCAAGTGGACCGGAAGCCAATGCAAATTGGCTAATATCGGGGTAATATGATCAAACTTTCTCGTCTTAGTTAAGAGTCTAGCTGCTGCATTTTGAACTAACTGCAGACTTTTAATACTCGACATGGGGAGACCCGAGAGCAAAGCGTTACAATAGTCGAGGCGAGACGTAACAAACGCATGGATTAAGATTTCCGCGTCACACGTTGATAGAATTGGGCGGATTTTAGCAATGTTACGCAGATGAAAAAATGCAGTTAGAGTAATATTTTTAATGTGCATTTGAAAAGACATAGTTGCGTCAAATATAACACCGAGATTTTTTGTTGAATCCTTTTGGATAATATTACATTTATCGATATTCAGTGGTGTCTTTGAAAAGGTACCGATGACGCGCTGGTCCAATGATGAGCATCTCGGTTTTATCTGAGTTAAGACGCAAAAAATTGAAAGACATCCATTGTTTAATTTCGGCAAGGCACGCCTCTAATTTATAGCAGTCGCGCGGATTCGTTATATCCAACGGCATGTATAATTGCGTATTATCAGCATAACAGTGAAAACTAATGTTATATTTCCGTATAATATCACCAAGCGGTAGCATATAGATGCTAAACAATAGAGGTCCAAGTACCGATCCCTTGCGGAACTCCACATGTGATCTTACAAAGATCCGAAGTCGTATTGCCATGAATTACACGGTGCGTCCTCTCCGACAGATACGAATTAAACCAAGAAAGCGCTGAACCTGAAATGCCAACACACGTTTCAAGGCGTTTTAATAATATGTTATGATCAACGGTATCAAAAGCGGCACTAAGATAGAGTAAGAGTAATATTGATGAGGTGTCGGCGTCCATAGCTATGAGAAGATCATTAGTAACTTTAGCAAGGGCCGTCTCAGTAGAGTGGTCGGCTCTAAAACCCGATTGGAAAGGTTCAAATTGATTATTAGCAGTCATATATTCATTAAGTTGGTGCGCTACGACTTTTTCAAGAATTTTGGCAATAAACGGAAGATTTGAAACCGGCCTATAGTTGATGAGACTCTCTGGGTCAAGGTTTGGTTGCTTAAGTAACGGTCGGATAACGGCGGTCCTAAAAGTTGCTGGTACTACACCCGTGGTAAGTGATAGATTAATTATATTTAAAACAGACGGTCCTAGGGTCGTAAACAGTTCTTTAATTAGTTTGCCAGGAAGCGGATCGAGCACACAAGTTGTCGGTTTTGCCGCACTAACCAATTTTGTTAGGCTCTCAAGAGATATTTTTTTAAATTGACATAAGGTTATCGGACAGTTATCAGCCCTAATGTCCCTATTAACACCATTTATCGCGGAATTCGACGGAATTTTAAGAACAGTGTCTTTAATCTCATCACGAATACATTCTATCTTCT
Organism: Idiotropiscis lumnitzeri; assembly: GCF_059441095.1. NCBI lineage: Eukaryota > Metazoa > Chordata > Actinopteri > Syngnathiformes > Syngnathidae > Idiotropiscis > Idiotropiscis lumnitzeri. The sequence goes on from NC_142411.1 coordinate 12,788,143, forward strand.
GAGTAAAAAATTGCATAAAATCGTGAGCTGAATAGGAAGAGCTATCCGAGGTTGGTCGCTGTTGCGTTAGCATTGCTACGGTATCAAATAAATATTTAGGGTTGTTTTTATGTAAGACAATTAATCTAGAATAATAATTAGTTTTGGCTAGATTAAGCGCTTCTTTGTATATTAGTAAACTATCGCACCATGCCTGACGGAAGACCTCAAGTTTGGTCGCACGCCATTTGCGCTCAAGCTTCCTACAAGATCGTTTCAGTACGCGCGTTTCCTCTGTAAACCACGGAGTAAGCCTCTTTGGACGAGTTTTAGTTTTTAAAGGCGCGACGGAGTCAAGCGCATTTAACAAAGCGACATTAAAGTTGTTTGTGAGATCATCAATCGTACCAATATAATTAGGAAACGAAGCAGTTGCTAAAGGGAGTAGCTCAGAGAACGCAACGATGTTGAGGAGCTAATGTTACGGCTGCTATAATTTTGATTATGGTCAGAACGATGACAGTGAGCCAAGACTTCAAATTTGATAAAGTAATAGTCAGATATAGCACTGGTATATGGTAATACAATTATTTTTGAAGATGCTAAGCCTCGGGTTAATACCAAATCTAGCGTATTGCCATTTATATGCGTTGCTTCATTTATTATTTGCGTGAAACCAAACATATCAATGATTGTCCGACGGGAGATTCATATGAATGTTGAAGTCGCCCATGATAAGTATATTATCCGCATGAGTTACTAAATCAGCTACGAATTCAGAAAATTCATCTAAAAAGCCGGAGTAAGAGCCAGGTGGACGATAAAGAACGGCAAGATAAAACGGCAGCTCGGCTGAGGATCGCATAATGAGAACTTCAAATGTTTTAAAGGAATTGCTAAAACGAGGACTAAGTTTTAGGTTAGATTCAGAAATGACGGCTACACCCCCGCCTTTCTTTTGAGGGCGCGCAACATGCGAGCTCACGAAGTTTGGAGGCGAAGCCTCATTTAGCGGTAAAAACTGATTTGGTTTTAACCAGGTCTCGCAAAGACCAATCATGTTAAGATTATGGTCTCTAATAAGGTCATTAACTAACAAGGCTTTCGATGAAAGCGATCTAATATTTAAAAAACCGAGTTTCAGTAAAATAGGTCTATCTAAGTTATTACGCGCAACAGGACTCCTGGTCATAATATTAAGGAGATTGCCTTGCCTAGGTCCCGGATTGTACCTCGAGCGACTATAAACGCGGCGAGAAATTCTGACGGTCGGAATCCGATAGTTATTTACCAGCTTTCGAGTGCTATTATTTTGAGAGAACGGCTCGTCGTCAATAAAACCGACCGAGGAGGAATGCTTAAACCCATCATGTATTGCCACCTCAGTAGAAATTATATCAGTATGAGATGTAACAGCGTATGGTGTATAGCGCTCAAATCTAGAAGAAAAGCTATATGTGTTGTCTAAGTCTAGCATAGCGCTAGTTAGCTCTATCCTTACAGACTCCATACCCTTCCTTACAGGCTCACTATTCGCCTGCAGCCCGACCTGCTCTAATATGAATAGTCATGGAAGGCTCAAACAATAATCTATGTTTCTAGAAAGAGTGATGGCGCCTTCCCAGTTAGGGTGAAGGCTGTCCATCCTCAGCAGGTCGGGTCGGCCCCAGAAAGAAGGCCAGTTATCTATAAACTGCAGTCCCTGCTCACTACAAAAACTAGCCAGCCATTTATTTAGCGAGAATAATCTACTAAACCTCTCATCATTGCCTCTCGCAGGCAAGGGGCCAGAGACAATTACTCAATGCCGACTCATCTTTCTGGCGAGATCACAAGTCCTTGCTATGTTTTTCTTTGTGATCTCTGATTGCTTCATCCTAGTGTCATTGGAGCCAACGTGTATCACTATATCTGAATAGCTAGCGTTGTTTGCACTGCGCTGGTGTATCGGTGTCTTGCGCGCTAGCTCCATAAGATTAGCTTCTATGTCGGGTGCTCTGGCCCCAGGAATACACATTACTGTGGCTGGATTTTCAAGCTTAATGTTGCAGGTAATGGAGTCACCTATCACTAAGGTGCGGGAGCCATGAGACCGAGGTGGAATGGAACTGCTATGTGTCTTAACAGGCTCACCGCGATTAGCAAGCCGTTTACGGCCAATGCTAACCAGACTAGCAGGTTGGCTACAACCCGTGCTAACAGTCGTGTCCGCCACGTTTACGCTTACCACATTACTCTGCTCTAGCTGGCGGACACGTCCCTCTAGCAGGGAGAGTCTTTCCATGAGAATGGTGCAAGTGTTGCATGTGGTGGTGCACGAAACCATAGTTGCGTTTACTCGCCCGGTGGATAAAAGCGGAGGAAAAGATGTCGCGCCGAAAGTGACGTCCTGGCATGCGCTCGGAGTTTCCCCGGCGATGGAGAATGACTTGCGGGACTCTCACGGGAAGAGAGTGGCGTCCATTCACATGGATGGCAGCTCTACTGAACCTCCACTGGACATCCGATGATTGGTACCAAGCAGGACTCTCGAACGCGCCACCACGGAGTACATCCATGCGTTCGGGATCGAGCAGGGGACGAAGCGTGCTTTAGGTCCCTTTTTAGCTTCGTCAGCCGGCCACCGCGTTTGCCGCGGCGCCGCTTCCGCCGTGAAGGGAGCGCGTAGATGCGGAAAATTTACGCCGGGATTTCGTCGGGCAATGTCCTACCCCAACTATGCTCAAACGCAGCTGGATCGCCAACTTCGCACCGTAGGTCCAGCAGATCATACACCAGCCGCGAGTCCGTGAGCAACGCACAAATCACCAGAGATGGAACGAAAGTCCGCTATATTAAGAGGGTCGCTGAAAACACTAGCGCACTGTACGCCATATTGAGCAGGCAAAAGGCAGATTGATAAGAAGGACGGTGAATACATGGCTTCACTTGGCTCAGTCCACGAGGATTGCGTTGCTTTACTCGCGGAACCGTGACGGTGGGTTGCTATTGATGAGGCTGGAGAAGGTTGTCCCATCCATACAATTGAGACATATATGGGACATGGTGGACTCGGATGACCCTTTCATTGGAGGCATGGCGATGGAAAAGATGGGTGACCCGAGATGGAAAATGTTAAGGTCGAAAGCTGGGGGTTGGCCGGAATGCATACCTTCACGAGCATTGACCGAGAGTGGCCAGATAGCCCAGGCTGAGCCTCTGACCCTTCCAGATTGGGGACGAAATTAGAGTATGGACTGGGCTGCACTGCAGGTTCAAGGAACAGGAGTCAATGTATTCCAAATGATAAAATGAGCAACTCATGGGTGCTGAACCGACTGCAGTGAGGATTGGTCAGAGAAGCTGGATAGCGGGCTTGGCACTCCGGGCAGGAGTGTACCCCACACGTGAGTTACTGTCAAGAGGGCGGAGAGAGGCGCAAGCCGCTTGCAGGAGGTGCGGTGCCGACCTTGAGACTGTTTCACACATTCTAGGACTGTTCTTCTTTGTGGAGGTTGCACACTTGGTAGTTTTATTATGGATGGAAGCATCCATGGACGCACACGCGCACACATTCAATTTAACACTGACCAGTCACGAGACGCGGCAGGCATGACACGACATGACATGACATAGAGGAAGACCAAACAGAGGGGGAGCTTCGGCATTGCTTAAATGTGTGTTTTGCGTGACAATTATGTCAGGTGATGCCCAAGGGGAGGGGCGAAGCATATATAGAGGGGGTTGTTTGTGAAAGCGGGGGAGAGAGGAGGAGAGGTGCTGCAGTGAAGGTAGTGCCGTAGAGCGAGACAGTGACACATTTTGCAATTTAACTGACATGGTAGTTGTGGTTGAACTGGTTTTGTAAATATATAGATTTATATATCTTATTGTTTGTAAATCACCATTTTTTCACTTTTTCGCCACATATCTCTCATTCATGCACAAGGGGGAATTTCCTAGCTTTGAATCTTTGAAGATTGAACATCAGTGAGAGAAAAATGACTTCTATAAATACTTGCAGGTGAGGCACTGTTTTAACCAAAACCTGAAAGACCACATAAAAAAGCAAAAACCAGGAATATTACAATTTATACAATTGCTCAAATCAATATCATGCAATAGAATTAGAATTAGAAATCCCTTTATTGTCATTGTACTCAAGAGTGCAACGAGATTAGAGAGCTCCCCTCTCCAGTGCAATACAACAATAATACAGACAAATATATAAATTAGATAAATAAGAGAGTGCATTGGAAAATAATACTGAAGGGTATATAAAAACACATCACGATGCTGTTCTGCAAGGTAAGGGTGGTCTCGTGTGTGTGTGTGATAAAATTGTTTCCAAATTGTTCAAGGTCGTGCATTTATGATATTGAAAATCTCATCTATTGGATATGGAACAAATGGACTGAATGTGTGAAACCAATTAGGTCTGATTTCAGCTGAACCGGCAAATGGCAGTAGTGCTCCTTACTTGGCTTTACGTCACGAAATAATTGGTTTGATGTACTCCCAATTTCTTTTTCCTTTTCGTAATACTCTCAATTTTCTATTTTATCAGAATTTTCACAAAAATAATAATAATGTCTATGATACATCTGTTGTAAAACTTAAGTAATCTTTTTCTCAACCTGTGCCCACAACAGTTCGGCGTTGCAGTGGTAATAACCAACCAGGTGGTTGCACAGGTAGATGGAGCAGCCATGTTCTCTGCTGATCCAAAGAAGCCAATTGGCGGCAACATTTTAGCTCATGCATCCACTACACGGTAGGTGATAGTGTTAATTTCATTTTTAGTCACATTTGGATGTACTGGAGTTCAGTTACACTTGCCATGGTTTGGAACTGTCAGTATTATTAGTTTGTAACATCATTACACCACAAACTATAATCCTAAAATAGTTGTCATATTTTAAACTAATCTTTTAACAATACCCTAATAAGTAAATGGCTTACTGATTTGATTACGGGAAAAATGCACCTGATATACACATGTACGTGCAATGACGACTCTCTCGTAACTTCATCCTGCATTGATGCTAAACTTAATTTGTCCTGAAAAATACCGAGCCTGACTCTCAGGGAAAAAAAAGATGTCTAAACTGTCTGTCTACGCCAGTGCTTCTCAATTATTTTCCGTCACACTACCCCCTACCAAGAAGAAAACAATTCGTGCACCCCCCCGCCCCGCCACCATTTTTTCTTTACATTTTGTACTAATGTACATTTCCTTTGTATATTGATGTTAGATTATGTCAATAAAATGTCCCTTAGCAAATCTAAATTGGTTAAGAAATATAATTTTGAGAACTATTATTGTGAGGATCTCGAAACTTAGTACTCTGTGGTGCAAATATTGATGAGATGATAAATATTTACTATTAGTTGAATTGAACACATTGAACCTCTTCGTTGTCATGACGTGATCCGTTTCCGTGTTCCGGTCTGAGAGCGTCTGCTAAATTGCTAACGTAGCCGTCGTCTTATTTTATGTTTCGATACGTAATGATTGCAATACAACATTTCTGTTCAGAGCCGCTGGCTCTCCACCCAAACGCGGTTCAAGTCAGACTTCTGTTAAGTCGAGCGTACATCGAAGCACTTCTTACTCTGTAATTCATTTTAGCGATTAGCATGCTTAGTGCTCCCTCGTTCGCCTCCTCGTTTAGAAGGCTACTTGATAGTGTGGTTGTTTGTCATCACGCAGCTCGTTGCTGCTGCTGTGCACGGACTTAGACATAGTAGAAATAAAACTCATACTGTGGCAACGCAGACTTAGATATAGTAGAAATAAAGCTCATACTGCTGTGACGCAAGATAGCTTAGCGGCTAGCATTCAAGTAGAGCCGAAAGAAATTACTTCCGGGACAACGAGCGGCAGGGTGACGCTTTTTTTTTTTTTTTTTTTTAATCAGTACTGCGTAACCAACTGCATAACTCGGGGCACAAACCGCAGCGCTATCTCAAATTTGCGTTGCGGTCCCAAAAACGATCGTTTAGCCGTACTATAGAAAGGCGGAAAAAAAGCATGTACCCCAGGGTCACACGCGCCCCCCTCAGCATCGCGCGCCCCACTATTTGAGAATCACTGGTCTACGCTAAACCTGCTGATTCACCTATTGGTAGATTATTTTTTTTTGTCACACTAAATAACAGTACTTCTCAATTATTTTCTGTTATGCCCCCTCCTTGCAAGAAGAAAACAATTTGCGCCCCACCACCACCACCACCCACTCTCCACTGCAACTATAGATAATAGCATGTTCATTGCAAAACAAACCTACACCGTAGCGTTAACGCCCGCTGTGCACAATGGGCAAGGAGAGCGCTACTGCGAACTACTGGAGTGGATGTGCAATTACACTTTATTGGAGTACGGCGGAAAAAAATCAAGCCGATAACAAACACCCCCTCCACGCACGGGACGAAACGGCCCGTAGTTCTAGTACACGAGATCTCCGTCGCATGGCAGGCGGGCATACCTAGCAGTGAAGCCGGTAACGAGCACCTTCCGCGGACACGCACGGGCCGTGCCCCCTTCGTGAACACGCACGGGACGAAACAGTCCGTATCTCCAGCACACAAGACATCCGTTGCAATGGAGGCGGGCGTACGTAGCAGTGAAGCTGCTAACAAACAACCTCTGCGGACACACACTGGACAAAACGGCCCGTGGCACCAGAATTGTTCCGTCTCAAGGGAGGCCGGAGTGCGTTGTACATTTTAAAATAAAACAAATCGGAATTCAGCCCTTTTCCCTGTTTTATTTTCAATAGTTGTTGTAAATTCTTCATTACTGCTCTGTTTATACAGGTATTGGCTTGCTGTTTAATTTGCATATTTAAAAACAGGCATGTTTTCGGGCAGCTAAATGGGTCCTTGTATTTACATTAATTTATGTCGGGCATATTGTTGGACAGCTAAGCTCCTAGGAGAGACGTATCGAGTCCGTTAGCCGCGGATGTGCGATTGCTACACTTTTCGTCGTCGTGTATGCGCCAGAATGAAAGTGAGTTATTGAGCTCTGTTGAATTGATTGGAGTGCTATTAAAGCTACGTTGTTCTCTCTCCCTGTGTCTGGTCACGCTCTCTGATTCGAGTGACTGTTTGGATCAGGCGCTCTGGTGAACCCCCCTAAATTCACGTACAGTCCCAGCTCTTCACGCAACCATCGTAAAAAAAAAATAATAATAAAATAAAATATATATATATAATAATAATAATAATAATTCGATATATATCGATATCTGCCGATATGACGTACATGTCAACCGATATAGTTTTCAGCCATATCGACCACCCCTAATACAGACCAACATATGTATGTGTTAAACAGAAAAAGCACCCGTAACTGAGACTGTGCCTTTTAACACAGTGCGCCTTAGGTCCCGAAAATACAATAATAAAATGTACCGTATTTTCACGACCATAAGGTGCATTTTAAAGTCCCAAATCTTCCCCAAAACAAACGAGGCGCCTTGTAATGCGACACGCCTATTATATAGACAGCACCTCGATCAACGATCGGGCATAATCACCTTGAGTTATTTCAGAGTGCAAGTTAGCACACCCTGCTGGCCAAAGTCAGAAACATCTATGCTTCCAATTGAGTGTGACGAATACATTCCGTGAATATGTTTTTTCGGTGATGGTGCAGGAGAAAGCTGGACGAAAGGGCAGCTGTCCACGATGTCGTAGTCTGTCTTATCATTCATGTTATTACAAGCAAGAAGGTTTAGACAACAGACTGCAATAAAATAAATAAATAAATAAAAACACACTGCCCAAAGCACACCACTCACATCTCTCTTACCAGCCATCTGATTGGCTAAGGCTGAGGCTCCGAGAATGCATCAGTACTGTTTTTGTGTTATTTTTATTTCTTTTGGGGATATGAATGCCATAAGTGATACATGTTTTGTGTTAATTTTATTTCTTTGTTTCATTGTTTGCTTGTATGCTGTTCAGAGATATTTTCGGTTTTGATTTGAAATCGTGACTCTAAGGAGTGTGGTGACCAGTGAAATCCTTCCCCACACGTTGTCGATTAGATGTGTTGCCATGTAGGCCTGTGCCGATAATTCGACATCAATATGTATCGCGATAGTTGGCGTGAGTGATATCAATAGAAATGGTATTGATAAATTATCGATACAAAAAAAAAGGCGCAAATTCGACCTATCTCTGCCCTACTCGTCACTCCCGCCCATTGCGGAAATACAACCAGAGGCTTACGCATGCGCCGCTGAGCTAGCGTGACTCAAAACAAACAAAAATGGATGCCTACGGTGGACTTACCGGCCGACTTGAGGAAACGCTTGCTTTTTTAGTTAAGCCGATAACAAGCACCAACAAGCAAAAACTTAAATTAATTCAAAATGGCGGACTTCTTGTTTAGCTTTGCATATGGCTCCCAGAGACTTTTTTTTCAGGCATTGAGTTGTTATATATACCACAGTGCTATAAGCAAGCCTTTTATAAAAATAAAAATGCACATGAAACTAATAAAATATTGATTTTGCCAAGCCTCATTTCTGTGCAAGTTTCACAAGTTTTTGTCCAATTTTAATCCCTCAAAATTTATTTTTTGGCAAAGTGCGTGTTGACACAGCAACAGCTTTTTGTAAAAAATCCCAAATTTTGTATTTTGACATCATGAAGCCCTAAACATTCTTCAGAGCAAATATGAAGTACATATTGTTAACTAGCTCAGAGAAAAATATCATACACAACAAAAGACATTTTCTTGAACTAGTAGGTGGCACCACTATTAAGATGAAAACTGAATTCGTAGATGTCGCCAAAAAGTGACAATGTTTGGCATAGAGCAAAACCATCTTGAGGCTATTCTGACAAATTTTCAGTTAGATTCAATGGGCTCTGTGCAGTACTTTATAATACAATGTAATACAATTTTATTTATATAGCGCATTTCACAACAGCTAGATGTAAAAATTTACATTTCTAGTCATCACTATGTGGTGCTATATGTTTAACAGAATATTAATATAACATGTCTTGACTCTTTATACAGCTTCGAAAGCACTCTCTTAGGCAAAGCTGCTCCTGTACTCTGAGTTTTCATTTACCATCCTCCCAAATACAACAAGGAGTTTCTGAAGGACTTCAAATCTTGCTGAAATTATGCTAAAATATGATAACATCCTGTTGATGGGGGGTGTTAATATTCATTCATGTGTGCTGTTCTGA
>NC_142411.1:12804816-12896295 GCF_059441095.1 Idiotropiscis lumnitzeri
CCTGCTCCCGTGTGGTTTTTATAGCCTCACAGCAAAGCAATTTGAATATGCAACTCATACAGACTGGAAAACTTCAACCTTGACTTTATCACACTCGTCCACGCTCTTCCTGCTTATTCTAACAGTTTCTGTTTTCCAAGACATCTTTTTGGATCACACTTCTGCTAATCTTGAACCACAAGGGAGTACATCTTCACTTGTGACCTTGCAACGCAGACACTTCTGCTACTTTTTATCAGTCTGAGATGTGGATCTGTTTTGTGTCTTCTTGTCAGTGCAGGCACTTCTGTTAACACTGAATCACAAAGGTACAATGTTCACTTGAACTTCAATTGACCTGTAAGCATAGTTTGAAACTTGATAATATGACAAACTAATTTCTTTGACACATCCCTCCTGTTTATCACGATTCAAACATCATCAAAGGCTGTCGCTTGAGGGGGGAGAAAAACTACCCAAAAAATCCGTAACTTCAGGCAAAAAGAGTAGAAACCCATGCCCCAAGCGTGAAGCCAACAAAAAGATAAAAATAATAGCAATAAAGGCAAAGCTAAAGCTGTTTTTGGTCCAATACATGTATATACATAGTAAACCCGGAACATCAAACATTCACAACTGCAACGCTTTTCTGTGAAGTAAGTTACATTAATCAGTGTCCCTGAGTGTTTTGTCAGAAGCTGCAGGTTTTTTGATACGAGTGTAGACGGCAGTCTGCGGCTGTGCAACTTATCTGCATTGATGTTGTTCTGGTCTCGAAGTTGTGCGCTGATTGCCACCAGGCACATCCCTGCAAAGAAGTAGATAACGCTTCTGGTCGAATGGGCTGTGGCAAGTTTCTGTCCGGTGGTTCGCTCCATTTTTCCGAGAGGGGTGTGTTTGCCACGGAAAACCCTCTTTCACACTGTGGTCTTTCGTCGATACACTGGAGTGTATGTGGTGGAGATCCCACTCCGAGGGACTCACGTCGCTAGGCCTATCAGCAGGAAACCTGAGAAGCTTGCACTGTGACTGGTGGATCCAGCCGCCATGCCCCTCGACTCTTGCTGCCGTCGGGGTCACTGCAATCACCTGGTGAGGGCCATCCCAGCGTTCACTGTCCCAACGAGGTCGTTTCAACACCTTGAGGAAGACTTGGTCTCCCACACGGACGTGGTCTCTCTGTGGATCAGAACACACTGGCAAGTCATTGTGCCTTTGCATCTTTTTCGGTCAAACATGTTTTTCATGTGGACTGGGACCGATGTGCCAGTCGCTGGTGGTTTTGGGAGTGTATATGGGCGGCCATATAGGATTTCGGAAGGGGATAGTGTCCTTCCTTCGGCTGGCACTATCCTCATTGCTGTGATTGAAACACAGTCAGGCCATTGTCTTTTTGTTTCTCTCATTGTCTTAATAAATCTGGCTTTAACAGTTCAGTTAATGCGTTCCACAAGTCCTACAGACTGTATGCACAATGACACTTTGAGTCAATTTGCAATAACTGTCCCACTTTGTTACAACATCATTCACAAAATGTGTCATTTTCACTTTGAATTACTCTTGAAATACCAAATGTTGGGATAATTCAATTACACAATGCTTTTACAACTGTCTTAGCCTCAGCATATGCTGTTGGAAACAACTTAACCCATTTTCAAAACGCATTAATTACAACCAAGCAATATTGCATCTCTAATACTTTGTTTTTAAAAAAAAATAACACATTGGCTACAATTGTTTTTTGTCTGAAAAGTCTGTAACCCCACGTATGTGGGAATAATTTCATATCATACTTCCCCCTCTTGACACATGACTACACCCATGTGTCAATCTTGCTGCCCCTACAACCAATGATTTAGGCAGCCAGGGTTTGTCATCTGCCAATTTGCTGACCCTGTCCTCAGAAATGTTTGTCCCAATATGTGCATTCAATAAGTGGTGCATTTTTCTGACGTGGGATCAAAATCTCAAGTTGATTTGCTGTGTGTGTGTGTGTTCATTTCCCCTTTTAGCAGTGTTGTGTCGACCATGAGGGCATCCCTTGGGCTGCAGCCTTCGCTGCATTGTCAGCGAGGCGGTTTCCAATTGTAATTGGGTCATTTCCTGTCAAGTGAGCTTCGAATTTACAAATAGCTACTTAGATGTGCTTTATGCACAACTTCTTTTCCTGCTGTGGTTTAAAAGCCCCTGTTTGCCCAATGTCGACAGAACACATGAACATATATCTTGACTGTCAGTCCAAATTGTAAAATGTTTTTTTTTAGAAAACATCTTACAAGCTTGGATCAGTGCAGAAAATTCTGCTGCTTGTCCTGAACATACAGATTTTAGTATCCCTTGAAATTAAATTTCAGTTTGTGTTTCTAAAAAAAATCCCACCCCGTTGTGGCTGTCAAAAAAATGCCTCCCCAGTCGGTAGAAAAGTGTCCATGAGGTCAGGTCACGGTTTGGTGGTAACTTGGACGCGGCTTCCACAGTCGTGTGGCATGCCATCTACTGGTGCGGGATAAAGTGAAAGTGGCGCCGGGCTGAGCGCACCGCACCTTATGTGTGTGATGTGTCCCTGTGACAATCAGGTCGCCGTGCAATGTGAATACGATGTGAAGGAGAAATGGGAAAGAGAAGGGAGGATTAATATTACAGTAGAGGAGTGGGAATACATATGTCAAATACAATGGACTACGACTGGGTCAAACATTTGGTGTGAATTTTGTTGGAAGAACACAATGAGATTTTTGAAACACCTGCTCAAAAAAATACCAGGGAACATGCCATACATGCTGGAGATGTGGAGAGGGTGGAGCCCATCATTTCCACATATTTTGTGAATGTTCTGTAATACAAGTATATTGGTCGGACATTCATTATCATCTGCAAAATGTATTTCACATTGTTCTTCCCTTGTCCTTCAAAGAGATGTATCTAGGTAAAATGGATCTGGAACACAAAAACAAAAAGGAAAAGAAACTTCTCTATACTTTATTGGCGGCAAGCAAAAAGGCATTGACAAAAAGTGGCTTAAACCTAAGAGACCGACAACAGATGACTGGATTGATGTGGTTAAGGAGATTTTCACAATGGAGAAGATTTCTACAACTAGACGTATTCTACTTAACATGGTCCAAGTGGACCGAATATGTCAAGCCTATACAAAGCGACTGTTTAATTCAAACATGTACATTTTTCTTTGTAGAACTATAGCGATGTGAAAGGTTCCTCTTCTCCTCTGTTAGTCAGCCTGTTTTTTTCTTCTTTTCATTTCTCTATTTTTTCACAAAATGGAAAAGCAAGAACAAATTGTAACACTTTATTTCCTTTTTCAATTGAACATGTAACGGGCTTTTCAATAATAAAAACAAAATAAAAATAAAAAAAGAATTGGAACATGTACACAGTTTTCTACTCTGCACCAATTTGATCATCATCAAACTTTACATATACACTCTGAGGAAACAATTTAGTTTCAAAATCCTGAGCATATATCTCAATATATTCAGGACAGGTCTTAAATAGTTGCTGAATGTTGTGTTCATTCACTTGTTTGTAGGAAATATGTGAGCTGACTTCACCAGTTTCACAACGTTTCAGTGTTACGTCAGTTGTTGACATTGGAGTCCCTTTGGAACGAGTTCTTATTGTGTTCAACAACTCTGCAAACACGCAGTCTTTCTGCCTGACTGTCTTTCAATTCTACAATTTGAAACTGAGTAGATGATACTGCAGAGTCTGTGAGGGTGGTTGGCTGGACCCATGCGGGGGATTTCTGTCATGTCCCCATTTCGCTTGGGGGGTCTCCTTGTGTAGCCCTTGTCGACACCGGCTCCACTGCAACACTGTTGAGGCCTGATGTATTCCCAGCCGGGGCACAATTGGAATCTACGTCAGTCAAGCTTCGAACAGTGACTGGGGAGCTCACCCCTATGCTTGGAAGGGGGGTGGTGACTATCCAAGTTGGGGGACAATGCATGAACTTTCGGGTGTGGGTTGCCGCGGTACGCGACCCCTGTATCATAGGACTGGACTTTCTATGAACAGCCCAGTGCGTGCTTGACCTGGGGAGGAACACGTTGGCTTTTCCAAGAGGCCCCACAGTTGAAATGGTGCGCCCTACACAGCCTGAAAAGTAATTTCTTCCAACGTCGAGCACAGCCATTGCACAGCAAGGGTCTGATCCCACCCATGAACCGCTGGCTCCTATGACTTCTCCATCCACATCAGATGCCCACATTGATGAGCATTCCTCTTCCCCGGCCCCGTGGTCCATGACAGGTGGAGTGGACAGATTGACGGCAGTGCGTGAAGTGTGGAAGCGCAACGGTGATGGTTTAGAACCCAAGCAACAGGAGGAGATGTGGCAACTGTTGTGGGACTTTAAGGACATTCTTGCGCTGACAGAAGAGGAGGTGGGCCGAACAGACTTGGTGCAGCATGAAATTGACACGGGGATGCACGACCTATCAAAGCACGCCCCCGCCGCCTTCCCCTTGCACATCAGGCAGATGCTGAGATGAGAATTGATGAGATGCTGAAAGCTGGCATCATTGAGCCATCTGACAGCCCTTGGGCCTCAGGGGTTGTCATGGTCAAAAAAAAAAAAAAGACAGTGAAGAAAAGCTTCTGTGTGGACTATAGACCCTTAAACAGCGTGACTGTACTAGCCAGTATACTAGTAGGCTAGTGAGGTATTGACTGCTTGTTTGCCTAGATTGACTTGGTTTGACGCGCTGGCGGCTTTGTTACCTGTGATTGCTTTGCTATGTTATTCACCAAAGAGTCCATGAGTAGCTTGTTAAAAGGTAAGGTTTATTTATTAATCGTCAATCTTAAAATCAATCTAAAACACGATCCGTAAAGTTGCACACGCTCCGCCCAAGCGGTCAAAAACCTGTATGCCCTTAAAGTCCGTACCTGGGCTCTTCCCTTTTATATAATCAGTCAGAGCGCCACACAGTGCTCAACAAAAGTAATACACACACACATTTGACCCCTATTTGGCGTCCTAATTGACATGGTACACAAACATGACAATTCCTAAAATATATCCCCCCCCGAACATTTTAAATAAATTAGGTCTCACAGACTAAGCATAATTTGGAAATTGGTCTTTCAACTATATTGGATTTTGTTCTCAATTTTACGGATCTCACTAACCCAAGTGCATGTGCATCAACTTCCAAGACTCTCCCTAGAGGCCAGGATCCCCGTGGAGCAGATGGATCCATAATGGTCACAATGTCTCCGACAGCCAGGTTCCTTTTCTTGTCATTCCATTCCTGTCATTGTTGAAGCAATGGCAAGTACTCACGAACCCATCTCTTCCAAAATAAATCAGCAAGGAATTGGATTTGCTTCCACCTCCTTTTCCCATACTGGTCCTCAGCCGAAAAGACACCAGGCGAAATTGACGGCTTCCCTCGTAACAGGAGAATATGATTGGGCGTGAGTGGTTCCAAGTCATTGGGGTCATCTGACAGCTTGGTGATTGGTCTATCATTCAAGATAGCTTCTGCCTCACATAACACTGTTGCCAGTCCATCATCATCCAAGGTTTGTTGACGTAAAACAGAGTTTAGGACCCTTCTCACTGAACGAATCATCCTCTCCCAAACGCCGCCAAAGTGGGAGCCTGCAGGTGGGTTAAAAGTCCAATTAACTCCAACCTGCGCAAGATGTCCTGTTATCGCTGCCTGATCCAAATTGGCTAGGGCTTCCCTCAGCTCTCGCTCTGCTCCCACAAAGTTTGTTCCATTGTCGGACCATAGATGTTGGACCTGACCTCTCCGACTCATGAAACGTCTCAGGGCATTGATGCATGCATCAGTCTCCAACGTAGACGCTACCTCAAGATGAATGGGCATTGATGCATGCATCAGTCTCCAACGTAGACGCTACCTCAAGATGAATGGCTCGACTTGCCATGCAAGTAAATATAACGCCGTATCTTTTGCACCGGGATCTCCCTCGTTTTACTTCGACTGGGCCAAAGTAATCAACCCCCGTGGTGGAAAAAGGGGGCTGGTCTGGTAAAATCCTAGCTGCAGGTAGGTTTGCCATCTTTTGCTGTAAAGGTCGTGTATTGTAGCGCTTACAGATGCAGCATTCTCCAATGATTTTTCTTGTGGCTGAGCTGCCCCTAATTATCCAAAACTTTCTTCTCACCGCAGCTAAAGTGTGAGATCGTCCAACATGCCCAAGACTTTGGTGAGCGCTCTTAAGAATGAGGCTAGAAATATGCTGATCTTTACCAAGGATGACTGGATGCTTGGCCTCCTCTGGCATTGCACCTTTGTCTAGCCTACCTCCAACTCTCAACAGCCCATCATCTAAGGTAGGGTCCAATTTATAGATAGGGCTATGGCGGCTCACACTCAAACCCTTTGCAAGGGCTTCCATTTCCAACTTAAACCTCTGATGCTGACAGTAACGGATGATGGAAATTTCAGCATCTTGTAAATCTTTTAATAATAAAATGTGTCTTTGTGGCTTTCTGATGGGCTTATCACATGACACGGTGCCATTTCTTGAGGGAAGCAGCTGCTTGTTCCCCTTGCACTTTTCCTTCAACCACGATTTCAACTTTAAATACCAAGACACTGCTCTTTTTAGCCTTCTCCAATCTGAGAAGAATAGGATCAGCTGATCTGTTGGTACAGGAGTACACACACTGACAGCATGAGCTGCTGCCTCCTTCCTGACCTCTTTATCTTCCACGTCCAAAGAGACATCCAGCAATGTCTGTGGCCACTAATCCTCTTCCCTCCACAGGTATTCTGGTCCTTCCAGCCATCTTCTGCTTTTCAAAAAGTCAGAAACACTCAGACCTCGAGACACATAATCAGCTGGATTCTCCCTTGTACCAACATGTCTCCATTGTGCAGGCTCAGACAAGTCTCGTATTACGGCAACTCGATTTGCAACAAATGTATAAAATCGCCGATCTTCATTGCAAACATACTTCAGTACGGATGTGCTATCGGTCCAAAACACAGACCTATTAAGGTGCATTCCAAGCTCAGCCTTGATCATAGCATCCATCTTCACAGCGAGAACAGCTGCAGACAGTTCAAGTCGGGGAATAGTCACAACCTTTAAGGGTGTTACTCTACCCTTGCCAAGGAGAAAGGATATGTGAATTTGGTCTTCGTCGCTCACTAAACGCACATATGTGACAGTTCCATAACCTCCTTCGCTGGCGTCAGAAAAATGATGTAATTGTGCCTGCTTTACAGCTCCAAACCCAGCTGGTCTAATACACCGGTCAACTTTAAATGTAGCTAGCTGGCCCAAGTCCTCCAACCACCTTCTCCATCGCTTTAAAATGTCTTGTGGCAAAGGGTCATCCCAACTACAGCCCCTTCTACAAAGCTCCTGTTGCATTATTTTGGCCTGAAGGGTCACTGGAGCAAGGAAACCCAATGGGTCGTAAACAGAACTGTTGACTGATAGCATCCCACGTCTGGTCAGAGCCCGATGCTTTATTTCCAATCCAAAGACGAAAGCATCCGTCTCCACACACCACTGAAGACCAAGCGCCCTTTCCACTGGAAGCTTGTCATTGTCCAAATCCAACATCTTCAGCTCTTTGGCTCTCCACTCTTCAGAGATGGCTTGCAAAACAACACGACTGTTGCTAATCCACTTTTCCAAAGCAAAGCCTCCTTGTTGACAGACAGCAATGAGGCCCTGTATCAGCTGGATAGCTTCTGTGACAGTGGCTGTGCTCTTCAGACAATCATCAACATAAAAGTTCTGTTGAACAGCTTCTATAACAGCCGGTAGGCACTTAGACTGATTGTCTTGAGCCGTTCTTCTCAGAGCATAAGCTGCACAACTTGGTGATGAGATGGCACCAAATAAATGCACCATCATTCTGTAAGGCACTGGTTGTTGTGTTGTGTCTCCATTAGGCCACCACAAAAAACGTTGAAAGTCCCGATCCTCCTCTGGCACACGGACTTGATGGAACATAGCTTGAATGTCTCCCATGAAGGCTATTGGCTGTTGTCTAAACCTCATGAGGATGCCCATCAACGTGCTTGTGAGAAGGGGCCCTTGCAGCAGCTCTGTATTCAGGGACAAGCCCTTAAACGTGGCACCGCAGTCAAACACAACACGCAGTGTTCCCTTTCTGGGATGATGGACACCATGATGGGGAATATACCAAACTCTTCCTGAATCAAGGTCTCTTTGATCGTCAGGTACTTGTTCTGCATAATTGCAAGTGATTATATTAGTCATGTACTTCACATATTCTTGATGGAATTGCTGATTAAACTTAAATTTCTTCTTCAAACCTTGTAACCGTTGCTGGGCCACAGCAAAATTGTTTGGTAAGAAGACATCTTTCTTCTTGAAAGGTAAGTTTATAGTATACTTTCCATCCTGTAACTTGGCAGATGTTTCCACTATATTGAGAAACTGCTGGTCTTCTCTTGACATTTCATGGCTTTCCATGTGCTTCTCGCAGAAATCATGATTATACTGGTTCATTAGCAGCTCCTCCAGCCTGCTGACACCAATTCTATTCACAGATACGACAGAAGCTTCCATCCTACTATTCCCGTCTAGTGGGCCATTAACCACCCAGCCGAGCGCAGTTTTAACAGCATACGGACCATTACCTTGACTCTTAATAACTTCCCATGGCTCCAATAGCTTGGGTGCATTGATCCCGATCAGCAGGTCAACCTTGGCTTGAATGGACGGTATCTGTACACCTGACAAATACGGCCATTTAAGGAGGTCTTGAGATGTTACCATATCGTCTGTAGTGACTGGCATTTGCGCCTGTGTAAGCACTTCCGGCAGTGGATGGAACTGTGAGCTTTCCAGGCCGGCCACCTCGAGATTAAAAAGTGAAAAGGCATGACTCATCCTTGTTTGACCCATTGTTCGTAGCAGGAGTTGGGTTCTCTTTCCAGAGAGGTTCAAGCGATGCATCAGTTGTTCAGAGCAAAATGTTCCAGTGCTGCCTGGATCCAAGAATGCATATGTTAAGATCACACAGTCACCTTTGGCAGCTTTTACTTTAACGGGCAGCACTGACAACATGGTGCGACAATTGCCGGCCCCTGTATGTCCACAAGTTGTGTGAGAAATGGGAATAAGCTCTGGTGTTTCCAACTCTTGTTGAGGAGCAGTTGCCTGTCTATTTATGTGCAACACTGTTGGATGATTTTGCTTGCAAATGTCGCATTTCAATCTCACATCACAATCACGGCTAATATGTCCATGACGAAGGCAGCCAAAACATAAACCTCTTCTCTTCAAAATAAACAGCTTGTCCGTGTGTTTCTTTCTTCCAAACTGCTTACAATTTTCCGGCAAATGTTCCAGTGAGCAAAAAACACAACGGCCATTTTCATAGTCTTCGAAGGAGTGTGGCTGCTTAACCTTGGGAGGGTCTGTCTCAGTCACGGTACTGGCCACCACGTTCCCCTTCACTCTACTGCCCGCATATGACCTGCCTTTACTTATTGATGTTAGGTTAGTGCTGTAATCATGCAGATCTCCAATTAAGGGGTCCGAAAGAATTCTTACGTGCCGCTCTATGAATTGTACCAAGTCAACAAATCCAGCCCTGTATCCTGTCGATTCCATGATGTCATGAGCCTTGCCACGCCAATGTTCTCGTAATTTATAGGGCAACTTGGCCAAGATTGCCCTCATGTTCGCAGGCATGTCCAGTTCCTGCACATACTCCAGCTCCTCCATGATGTTACAGCAGCCGCGTAGAAATAAGGAGTAACTGTGCAGTGCCTTTGTGTCATCTGTTTTTATTGTTTGCCATGACAGAGCCTTACTAATGTATGCAGTGGCCGTTTTGTAAGGATTTCCAAAATGATGCTGGAGCAAAGCCTTGGCCATGGCATAACCACGATCTGAAGCCATGTGTTGACAACTTCGCACAAGTTCCTGAGGTTGCCCTCGGGTGTATTGCTCCAAATAATACAAACTGTCTGCTGCGGCTGCTTTACTTTCCACTCCTTGCTCAAATGCTTTAATGAAAGTTCTGTAGTGCAATGGATCACCATCAAATATTGGAATGTCTCTTGGTGGAAGTGTCATTGAACGCTGTTGGTTCATTAAAGCTGCTGTAATCTCAGTTTGTCTGCTCATAATGGTCAAAAGGTCTGCAGGAACCTGTGAAGTGGTTGATGAATGAACTTGCGCATCATTTTGTGTTGACCGTACCTTTACTTCCATTGCTTTTTCATTTTGCTCCACCAAAGGGTGCTCCTGATTTGTGTTCCATTTCCTCTGTTCCAAGAGGTTATACTGTTGCTTTATATTTGATGCAATCAATTTCTTTGGCCTCACGTCCGCTGTTTTGTTTTCCATTTGTGGCATCCTTAATCACTCCTTTTGTTGTGCTGTTTCTATAGCATCATGATGAGGTTTGAACTCTTGGACTGTGGGGTTTAAACCTTGTCCATTCATTGCTCCATTTTTCTTTACAGTTGACTGTGCTTGAGACTGGCCCTCTTCATTGGCATTATAAATGTCCATTCGTGCTTCAAATGCCACCAGTTCCGCCTCCAAATCAAGCATCTCCATTCTTCTCCTTAGTTTTGCTTCTTCTTCTTCAATAGCATGTCGTTGTTCCAATATTTTCACACGAGCCAGCACTGCAGCTCTTTCTGCTGCTGCCTTTAATTTAGCAGATGAAGCAGAAGACTTGGTACTTTTTTTGCTAACCCTGCTGCTCATGTTTGACACACTATCTTCAGGAGAGATTTAATAATAATAATAATAATAATAATTCCCTTTATTAGTCCCACAATGGGGAAATTCGAGATTCGAACCCAGGCCTCCTGGGGAGACTGGGTCCTGAACGCGGCGCCTTAGACCACTCTGCCATCATCATTCGCATAACCTTTATCGGTTTCTTTTATGATTTCTTGTATTTGTGTTGAACCTTGAGAAAGCCATAGATTGACCCTTGAAAAACACTCATTGTTTGGGATCATTTTGGCTTTAAACCATATTTCGTGCTTTTCACCCTCTTCAACAGACAACAAACCCATCATTGAATCATGTACAATTTTAGCATCAACACACAACCCTTTCAACTCATCAAGACCATTTATCACCTTGGTTTTATCACCACGAGACATGAATGCATTCAATTCGCTTCTAACTTTACTCGCATTGTTAAGTTTACATTTCCTATTGTTTTGTAACCTTTCAAGTTTATCAACCAAACCCTTTTCTGTTAATTTAACAATACGTTTTTGAGTTCCCGAATCATTAAGTACTTCCTTTTCATTATTTGTGTCCATGTCCGAAGCACAGGCTTCCATTGTACGTGCTGGCAGTGAACGCAACGCAAAATTCAGCTCAGGTGATGACGCGAAGGTTGGTCAGTGAGTCACGTGATCCAGCGCAATTTGTGAACCGCGACGTTTGAAGTAATTTTAACGCATGGAGCGTTACCAATGCATTGGATTTTTAAAGTGTGCACACAATTGGCCATCGACAGAGTAGCGCTACATATACCTCTCGTTGGGCGCCTTAACTGTAAATCCACACGATGACGTCGGTGCTCCAATCCACTCGGTGGTCAGCAGCACTCCTCTGGATCAGCCATGATAGCAACCATCACGGCTGCCTGCAAAGTCGATCAACGTCAGCTGCTCCTCCACACACCGGCTTCCCCGATCGTCCCACGCCGTCTGCCGTGCTCCAACTGATCCGTCGTTTCCTCCAACACAGTCTGTGTTTGGGCAGGTTTTTGACAGTGTACTAGCCAGTATACTAGTAGGCTAGTGAGGTATTGACTGCTTGTTTGCCTAGATTGGCTTGGTCTGACGCGCTGGCGGCTTTGTTACCTGTGATTGCTTTGCTATGTTATTCACCCAAGAGTCCATGAGTATCTTGTTAAAAGGTTAGGTTTATTTATTAATCGTCAATCTTAAAATCAATCTAAAACACGATCCGTAAAGTTGCACACGCTCCGCCCAAGCGGTCAAAAACCTGTATGCCCTTTAAGTCCGTACCTGGGCATACCTTCTTCCTCTTCCTCTTATATATAATCAGTCAGAGCGCCACACAGTGCTCAACAAAAGTAATACACACACACACATTTGACCCCTATTTGGCGTCTACAGTGACCAAGAAAGACTCCTATCCACTGCCCCGCATTGATGAGACTCTGGTGTCTGGGTCGTCCTGGTTCTCCTCATTAGACCTGCGCAGTGGATATTGGCAGGTGCCCCTCAGCCCTGAAGCCAGGCCAAAGACTGCTTTCTGTACTGGCAGGGGGTTGTGGCAGTTTCGAGTTCTCTGTTTCGCCCTGTGTAATGCACCTGCTACCTTCGAGCGGCTTATGGACAAGGTGCTGGCTGGCATTCCCCGACTGGAATGTTTGGTCTATTTGGATGACATCCTGGTCCATGGGAACTCTTTCCATACAGCCTTGGAGGCCCTGCTACAAAGAATTTCCACTGCGGGTCTGAAGCTTCACCCTGACAAGTGCTGCTTCATGAGAAGAGAGCTTGAGTTCCTGGGACACAAATTGGAGGGGAAGGCGTTAGCACTTTGGAGGAGAAAGTGCGAGCCGTGAGGGACTGGCCTACTCCCAGCAACCCGCGTGAACTGAAGAGCTTCCTTGGGCGGGCATCCTATTACAGGCGATTCGTGCGGGGTTTCTCATGTCTAGCTGCACCGCTTTTCCACCTGCAGCGGATGGACACTGATTTTGATTGGACTCCTGAGTGCAGACGGGCCTTCAACTCTCTAAAGAAGGTGCTGACGGAGGCACGCATTCTCGTTCCCCCAGATGCCAACCTGCCGTTTGTCCTGGACACTGATGCCAGCAATGTCGGAATAGGGGCGGTTTTGAGTCAAGTGGGGGCAGACGGGGAGAGAGTAGTGGCATACTTCAGCAAAACCTTGAATAAGGCTGAACGGCGTTATTGTGTCACACGAAGGGAACTGCTGGCAATTGTGAGAGCCATTAGCCATTTTTGATATTATCTGTCCGGTTTACCCTTCACTGTACGCACTGACCATGCGGCACTCCAGTGGCTATTGTCTTTTAAGGAGCCTGAAGGACAGATTGCACGCTGGCTTGAAGAACTGGCGCCATATGTCTTCCAAGTGGAGCACAGGGCTGGAAATCACCATGCCAACGCTGATGCTATGTCTCGACGCCCTTGTGCTCTTGCTGGCTGCCGCTTCTGCGAGAAGAGAGAGACCCGAGAGAAGGAACTTTGCGGTGATGAGCAAAGTCCCGCGCATGATCATGTCGACCCCGTATGTAGGGAGGCGCAGGTTGTGGGGGCACCTGAATGGAGGAAGCAGCAGCAACAGGATGTTGACCTCCCACCTGTGTTACAGTGGGTCGAGTCGGGTCAAAACCCTAAGTGGGAGGAGGTCGCTGGACACTCGCCTGCCTCTAAAGGACTGTATTCAAAGATTGGGACTCTTCAGGTCAAGGATGGGGTGCTCCAGAGAGCCTGGAAGGAGCCTGCTACTGGGGAGGATAGATGGCAGGTGGTCGTCCCCAGGGCTCTGAGAGAGGCTGCGTTGAAAGCCTCTCAGGGGCAGGACACTTTGGTGTGACGAAAACACTTCGCAGACTCTGGCAAAGTTTCTATTGGGGTCAACTAAGGCGAGATGTTGAGGACTTTTGTCGCCGTTGTGACCTCTGCACAGCGCACAAGGGTCCACCAGGCCGGTCTCGTGCCCACCTCCAACAGCTAGCAGTGGGCGCTCCTATGGAGAGGATTGCGGTGGACATAATGGGCCCATTTCCACGCACTGACAAAGGCAACCGTTATGTCTTAGCTGCTATGGACTATTTTACGAAAGGGCCAGAAGCATATGCCATCCCCGACCAAGAAGCAGAGACTGTTGCAGATGCGCTGGTTGAAGGCATGTTTACAAGGTTTGGGGCAGCTGAGGTCATTCACAGCGACCAAGGGAGAAACTTTGAGTCGGCTGTGTTCACTGCAATGTGTGAGCGACTGGGCATGAGGAAAACGCGCACAACACCTCTGCATCCTCAAAGTGATGGGCTCATTGAGCGCTTTAACAGGACCTTGGCAAAACAACTTGCAATTCTCACAGCGGAGCACCAACGAGATTGGGACAGGCATCTCCCTCTGGTTTTGTGGGCCTACAGGTCCGCTGTACAGGATTCCACTTCATGTACACCTGCCCTGCTCATGCTGGGCCGTGAGCTACGGACAGCAGTGGAAATGGCTTTTGGCAGGCCCCCTGATACACCAGCCGTGCCACCAGGACCGGAGTATGCCAGGAGACTTCAAGACAGGTTGGAGTCAGCACATGTCTTTGCTCGCGACCATTTACAGAAGGCAGGTGTAAGGCAGAAAAGGAACTATGACATGACGTGAACTATGACCCATCCTGGTTTGGGTGTACAGCCCAAAAAGGAAAAAGGGCAGGTGTCCTAAATTGGACAGGCACTGGGTGGGGCCGTGTGGCATGCTGGAGAGAATAGGAGAGGTGGTGTACAGGGTGCAGCTGCCACCTGGTGGCAGACGGGTAGCCCTCCACAGAGACAGACTGGCCCAATATAGAGGTGATGCCGTTCCACAGCAGCACACTGGGTCGCAGACACACTCACTGTGGGTTTCGAATCCCACCCCTCCAAGACGGCGGATTGTACCTCAACTCTCACCCCCACAGGCGGCTACAGTTGAGGACTCATCGCCTGATGTTACACTGGCTGTTCCGAGCGGACATGCCTCGGGGCGGCCTCAGCGACAGAGGAGACCACCGGGTCACCTCAGTGACTTTGTTGAATGACGCCCTCGGGACGAGGTTCTTGATAAAGGGGAGGGCAGTGTAGCGACTTTGTAAATAGTTCAAGGGTTCTGTGTTTTCCTCTTTTCTGTGGAGGCTGTGAAGGCAGCGGGGGAGCGACGGGAGTGAACGTTATGTTGTTGTCATTGTGTGTTTGTTTTTCTGATTGGCGTGGTTGCGGCCAACAGCAGCCGTTTTTGGCTTAATAATAAAAGCGTTCGCTGATGGACAAATTGGCCTGATTTATTATACAACGTTACAATATATTATCAACCCACCTCTCAATAAATTACGTTTTATTCTAAAATCTAATATCCTGATTATTCCAAATATAGTGTATCTGTGAGGAGAGAAATTGTGCATGTAAATCATCGACCAATACACTAGAAGTTGACTTATGAATGTTTGCAAATTTAACTGGTAATTTTGAAACATTATAATTACATCTCAACAAAAATTCCAGACCACCTACTGACTTGAAAACATGGGTAGGAATGAAGTTCCAAATTGAGTTGTTTTTTTTTTAGATAAGACTTGATATGTTAAATTTTAAATGTTGCATTGAGAGAGGAAAAATCTAAGGCATTAAGGCCGCCACAGGATAAGGCATTTAACATAACATTCTTCTTTATATCCATCCATTCATCTTCTGTACCGCTTCTCCTCACTAGGGTCGCGGTGGGGTGCTGGAGCCTATCCCAGCTATCTTCGGGCAGTAGGCAGAGGACACCCTGAACTGGTTGCCAGCCAATCACAGGGGCACACAGAGACGAACAAGCATCCGCGCTCACTCACACGCATACCTAGGGGCAATTTAGAGTGTTCAATCGGCCTGCCATGCTTGTTTTTGGAATGTGGGAAGAAACCGGAGTACCTGGAAGAAAACCCACGCAGGCACGGGAGAACATGCAAACTCCACACAGGATGGCCGGAGCCGGGATTGAACCCACGCCCGATGCTCTCTCACTGTGAGGCCATCGTGCTAACCAGTCGGGCCACCGTGCCTCTTCTTCATATAGTGAATTTTATTTTTCCAAATGAAGTTAAACAAAATTGTATCTATCTTGACACATATGTCTTTCGATACATCAAGAGCCAAAGCAGTATATATTAACCAAGAGAGACCTTCGACCTTAGCAACCAAAACTCTACCGGTTATGGACAGATCTCTTTGGAGCCAAAAATTTAACTTTATTTTAACTGAAAATATAATTGGCATAAATTAGTCTTTCTCTTTGGTCTTTTTCAATTATGACGCCTAGATATTTAAGTTTATCTTTGACAGTAATTCTTGAGAAACTTCCAACACAGCATTTTTTAACTGGAAGAAGATAACATTTTGAGTTCACTTTGAGAGCAAAAGCTTGAGAAAATTTTTTTATCACGTCAATTGCTTTATCAATTTGAGATTCTTCATTTAGAAATAGTGTTGTGTCATCTGCTTGTTGGGTGATCAATAAAGTTCTGTTTGCTGTTGTGAGACCTTCAATATCACTATTTTTTAAGTGAACAGAGAGTAACTGCATCGGAAGAAGTAAGAGAAATGCTGAAATCGGACACACTTGATGAATCCCTCGGTTGATATCACGTGGTTTTGTTTCCATAGTACGTCTACTAGCTTGTGTAGCGCTACGTCTGACGTCACTGTCATTTAAATCACGGCGCTGTTGCCGGTAAGTGACTTAATTCATCCATCCATCCGTCCATCTTCTGTACCGCTTCTCCTCACTAGGGTCGCGGGGGTGGTGGAGCCTATCCTAGCTATCTTCGGGCAGTAGGCGGGGGACACCCTGAACTGGTTGCCAGCCAATCGCAGGGCTCACGAAGACGAACAACCATCCGCGCTCACACTCATACCTAGGGGCAATTTAGAGTGTTCAATCGGCCTGCCATGCATGTTTTGGGAATGTGGGAGGAAACCGGAGTACCCGGAGGAAACCCACGCAAGCACGGGGAGAACATAAACTCCACACAGGATGGCCGGAGCTGGGATCGAACCCACACCCGATGCTGTCTCTCACTGTGAGGTCATTGTGCTAACCAGTCGTCCACCGTGCCGCCGTGACTTAATTCCTTCAAAAGTATTATCTTGTTTGATTCAGAGTATTCTAATAAGCTGTCAACTGACAGGTGCTTCAACCACCGAACACAGTCATATCACTCGGTATCCCAATACTGGTGAGCTAAATCATTTGTTTGTTTGAGCGTGCTAATAGTAGCCGCTAAATTCTTATTTGGTTGAATGGTACCTGGACGGATATTATGGGAAGCTAGCACCAATAATGTCGTCCTGAGTTGCCGGTAGTTTTGTTTATTAATGCCGACATGATTTTATTTTGGTATTCCTTAAAATAGTTTTGAGTTGATGACGTTTAGTATTTATGCTCTTTTATTTGATTTGAATTGGAAGTTGACACCCTTTGTACAGAACGTATTTAGTATTGCTTTATGAAATACAAATTGAAATTATTGAGGAATATATTCCAGATTTTGAACATTTGATGTAAATACATTGAGATTTAAATTGAAAAGAGATGTAAAGTAAATAATTATATTAATTATTAATTGGTCCGGTTTCACGCAGGCCAGGATCCCTTTCTTATCTTCCTCGATGGGAATTGGAGATTTACAGCAAACAACCACAGACTTCCACATGAAGAACAACAACTACAACCACAATAATCCAGCAGTGTGGTAAGAAGTGGTACAGTCAACTTTTCTTCAACATCATTCACTCAACTACTTCCACCAACATCAATCACATTGACATTAATATGGAATATACGACTGCGCAGGACTCTCTATCCGGGATCATGAATGTTTTTGGTGTCGATGTATATAGATATATATGTATTTCTTTTCTTTAATATTCTTACATTTTTCCATCACAAATTTTGTCTACACTTTGAACATTTTTCCTACTTCCTCCCTGAGTTGAACTTTAGATATCTGAGCCCAGCCCAAGGGTAGATGTATATATGTGACCATATTATGTTTCATTCAGTTTACTAATTAATATAGATAATTAATATAACATCAGGATATAAATTCAATGTCTCAAGTGTTATAGATGATGACAATCTGCAAATCACTGTAGTTAGCTTGCATAGAATTAAGCTTCTCTTCAGCGAGTGGTGTGTAGTGTAAGCGACAATCTTTGCTAATACTAAATGTGTGGTGGTTGTAGATGCGTGTAAATTGTAGGCAGCAGTCCCTGTAGGAGCTGTTATCAAAACACAAATGTTATCAGGTTGGCGACAGATTGTTGACAACCATCTTGTTGCTTCATATTGAATAGCTTTTATTAGGTGACTTACTTTCCTTTTCCAAATGTGCATTTTTTTGTTACTTCCAGCTAAATCAGGAACATGTTCAACGGGTTCTTCGAGCATTTGGTTTCTATCTTTTTGTTCCTTCTGACATTCGAATCATTCTTGCCCCGGAAACTGCTCACACAAGGCATATTCTAAAATGCCATCAGAATCAATCAGGTTCTGGACAGATTCAAATTCATTTGCTCCAATTTCAAATTTTCCTCTAATGATTTCAACAACCGACTTCACAGAATGTCTTGAGCCATCACAAAACTTTACGTGACCATTTTTATAAAACTGCTCATATAATTTTGGAGGTTTTAGTTGTGCTTCTGTGCGGTATGGCAAATACAACTGCATCATACTTTCATAAAATGATTTGGGAATTTTAGTCTCAGACAAGCTCATATAACGAACAACTGCTGGTTCTGTGCGTATTCTTTTAGTGATAAAACCGTAATCGTTGTTTAGTTTAATCCGGTCTGGAGATTTCTCGTTGCTACTCAACAGACAATACTCTGATGCAAATGTGGCCATACACATATCGTTAAAAGCTGCATCATTTGGTCTATTCTTATACCGTTCAACTGTGCTTGTCATCCGTGGTAAGATTGGATGACACCGCCTTTTGTCTTCTTAAACTTAAAGGCAAACTCGTTTTTATTTGATTGTCTCCTGTTGTGACAAAGAGAACTTTCCTTGAGCATTCCTTCAGATGCATATTTGTTCAACGCTAAACGGCCTCTTGAGCGCACACCTCTATATTTTTCAAAGCATCCTTTGCGGAAACATTTCCATCTTTTGCTGTTTCTGTAACATTTCTCTTTCTGTCTTTGAAATATACAAAATGATGTACACGATACATGCGTAAACATTAACAGCATATTTTATGTCCATGTTTGCATTCCAACATTTTAGCAGTGATTTCTTATAGTGATTTACCCAAACCTCATTGACTTTCCTTTTCAAAACAACGTGTGTTTCGACTAAAGGATTGCTAGGCAGCCTCGAACGTTGCTTGATTTATACCTAGGCTTTCAAACAAATCTTGCACGGTTTTGTAGCTTGCGTTTTTGTCTGAAAGAGTACTCTTAATTGCTGTCATAATTTGTGCTGCTTGGGTAGAATCTTTCTGTCAGTCCCACATGCACATTTTGCTAAAGTATCCGTTTTATCTTCTGCACATTTGCATTGTTTTTTGGCATATTCATCACTTTTGCTTCGACAAATAAATGTCCTAGTGGATGCTGGCCTGGGCTAACCGGAATGAAAAACTGTCCCTTTTTTTTATGTATTTATTTTTTTAACATGTTTTGTACAAATTTGACTAATGTCAAATTATGGCTCATCTTGTGAGGGTAATTCACAGGTTACATATCTGTAAAGTCACATTCTTCTCTCTGTTTTTGTCAGTCAATCAGTGGAGCATTGAGGATCCAAAAAAAATGCAGTGAGTATGAGGTGAACCACATTGCTGAAATTCTACCCTATAAAGGTAGTCTACGATTATACCAATTGGATGTAACTTTGACATAAGCACCTCTCGCAAAAACACATGACAGCGAAAATCAAGAAATGTTGCTGCAGCAACAGGATTGCGTCACAGGAGTTCGCATTTGTCTGCCCATTCAAACACGATTACTGTCTGCGTTCTACCTTCGTTTTGCCGGGACGGCACTCGGGCCGCGTCCCCTCGGGCCGCTGAGGAGCAGCAACCGCCAAGGACAGGGGAGTTGAAGGACCTTTTACGGGACACAGCTGTGCCCCCGCACCACCACCTCGTGCTGGCGTCCATCTTGGGTATACAGATCAACACTCAGATGCGTGGCATTCTTTACACTCAACAGTTAGGCTCCCTTCAAACATTAAACAATAGACACACAGCCACGCGCAAACCCTACAACATAGCTACACAACCCACTTCCTTGGCGGTTTCCCTCGCCACCCCTGACCTTGCCCTCCGATGCTCATGGCGCACAGTCCATAAGCTTTCGTCCGACTACCTTCCCATACGCATCACCTACATACTGAACAGACCATACCAACGCAGGCCCAGACACACTTTCACAAACTACAACAAAGCACACTGGGCCCTGTTTACCACAACAACAGAGAAACACTTACAAACATTCAACATTACAGACTACAATAGCATTGATGCAGCGGTACAACACTTTAACACTGGAATTACAGATGCCAACAACACATATGCACAGTTAGACACTTTACCATCACATACAATAGGGACATTAAACACAAAATCAGACATAGAAATAGGCTCAGGGCACAACTCTCCACACCGGACATCCTCGAAGAGATTAGGACATTAAACACAGAAATAAACAAAGATCTCTGACACGAACAACACACTAAATGGAAACAAGTACTCGATAACATCACTTTCAACACAAACTCTTCCAAACTATGGAAGCTCATACGAGGCCTCAACAATGGGTACCTAGACACAATAGACACATACGAGGCCATTCTAACACAAAACCAAACAAACATACCCACAGACAAACAGCAAGCTGACATCGTCAACAATCACTACTCTAACATCTGCAGACTCCCACTCAGACACTGCGATAGACTCATCACACGTAGGTTAAACTCACTTAGGATAGATGTAGGCATCCCCCCACCCGACCATGATAATTGAGGCCATCAGACGGACAAAAAACACATATTCTCTGGGCCCCGATGGTATCTCATATAAACATCTCAAACATTAAGGACCACACGCCATCAGGGCTCTCACCAACATCTTCAACTTTTCACTCACACACAATAAGATCCCCAACATGTGGAAACTAGCCAAGATTATACCCATTCTGAAGCCAAACAAATCTCCCACAGAGCCAGCCTCATACAGACCTATCTCACTCTTGTGTAACCCCTCCAAAATACTCGAGAGGCTGGTTCTCAATAACATCTCACCACACATTCCACTGTCCTGAAGGATTGTATTACGATTACTGGCATTATTTTAAACACATACAGGACAGAATGTCGATTATTAAAGTTAGCAGGTTCATATTTACTGAATATTTTAAACATTGATGAAACAAGAAGCATTTATCAAATGAAACTAGAAGCACGTGTCACAAGAATGACTGGGATTGTAGTCCTGATGTTTACTGATTTATTATATTATTCTCATATGCTAAATTTATAGTACTCAGTTTCAATGTGTGAACTTTATTGAAATTCTCAGAAGTGAGAACAGATTTGCACACGTAGCATTTCCTTGAGCTGCCCTCACATTCACAGCACTTCATGGACAAAGACGACGAAGCACATTCTCCACATTGGCTGTAGAGATGCAAACATACCAAATTGGGCACTGGAGGACTCACACAGACGCTATTGCAAAAAACACATTCCGAAAGACATAACAATTGGAGATCGGAGCACACGCACATACACACTTGCACATACACAGACACATGGATACACCTGCACATACACGCGCACATACACAGGCACACATACACTTGCATATACACATACACGTACACCTGCACACGCACACGCACGTATACCTGCATACACATGCACACCGACAAGATTACAGAGGAATGCCAGCGGGGAGAGAGACGGAGAGACTGCCCGCCGGAGAAGGCCAGCCTTGGCGTGCCAGTCTTGGGAACCAGACGGGCATCAACTATCCAGACGATGACTAACCTGGGGAGGACCTTCCCTTGGACGTGGCCCCGTGCCATGGGAGGGAGCGAGGACGACCGATTCAACCTACATTACCCTTGACATAAAAAACTCAGATAAAAACTGAAGCTGGGCTGAAAGATGGTGCGCATTTTTCGACTGTGCTCGCCCGAGTGCAGTTTCTCGTGAGATTAAGAAAAAGCCGCCCAGATATCTGTCTTTGTACTATTTCCTGAACTCCAGAAATTGAATAAACTAAATATCGGAACTCTAATCAGTTGTTGAGTCTTTATTTGACCCTTTCTTCTTGAGTACAAAAAAAACGAATACGCATTGAAGTAAGTTTGGCTTTTAAAGGTTGATTTACTAACTACTTCTCATTTCCACTGCGACTCAACTCCAACAGTCCCCTTCACAACACGGCTTCAGATCACAACACTCCACTTCCACATTGCTCACTCACCTTATGCAGACAATTCTCGAAAGCCTGAATTCTTCCAAACCTGCTTACAGATCTTTAGTTGCTACAATAGACATAAGTAAGGCCTTCGACACAGTACCTCGGCATTTACTCATAGGCAAAATACTCAACACGCACGTCAATCTTAGCTTCAAAAAATGGCTTGCCAATTTTCTTTCAGGTCGCCACGGTTAAACAGTATACAACGGCAAGTCCTCCATAACGCGACACTTTTCAAACGGAGTCCCACAGGGCTCCGTGCTCTCACCTACACTTTTTAATTTATATATGCACGACATACCCACACCTACACGTACAAGCATCCACACTATGTCCTATGCAGATGAACTCACTGTCATGGCCCAACATCCAAAACACAAGACCGCCGCCGCACACCTACAAGACTACATGCATAGCTTAGAGAATTGGCTCACTACAAACAGACTCAAGGTCTCCACTAATAAATCAACACTCACACTTATCACACCACACAATAGGGAATACACCACACGCCCCCTAGTCACACTTTACGACACCGCCCTTCCATACACTCCTACATCCACGATCCTTGGAGTCACACGAGACAGAGGAGTGATATTCAAACACCACACAGATAACATAAACATGAAAGCTAAAAACAGACTGAATGTCCTCCGCGCCCTCACTCACACAACTTACGGACACTCCAAGGAAGACATTACAACTCTCTACAAACAGTACATTAGACCCATCCTAACCTCCGGCCACACTGCGTGGCAGCCTGACATTGCAAGCACTCACTTACATAAACTACAGACTACACAAAACACTGCTCTACCAATTGTGACCGGCTGCACCCTCACTACTCCAAACACACACATCTATGAGAAAAACAAAGTCCTCCCCCTCAAATTTCACACCATCACCCACGCTTACACATCCACTGCAGACACCAACCACTCACTTCATTACATGCAAACACCACGTAGAACACAAAGAAACATACACAACACACCGGCCGCCCACTACCACTCTTAATACACCAACCTTCCACTTCCTCCTCCCAATATTTCCCTTAGAACCCATATCTACTCAACCTTCACCTCTGAAGCGCTGGCTTTCTTTGGCCCTAACTCCCTTCTGGGCCAGCGACCACGATTGGTGGACCCTGAGGAGTGCCTGCTCGGTAGGGGCGACCGGGCGCACCTGGCTCGCTTGAGGGCTCAAGTAAGGTTTTGCAAAAATACATAGTAATAAACCAACTATGTAGCGAGAGAAGTGACTGTGAAAGCAGGAAAGCTGTTGAGCCATTCAAAACACTAATAAAGATAAAGATGTCCTTTAATCGTCCCACAATGGGGAAATTTGAGGTGTTACAGCAGCAAAGATATAGATCACACAGAGTCGGCGGCGTAATGTAGCCATTAATGTATAACATTAGCAGCAGACATTCATAAAAAGCATGTAAATATACACAGTATAAACGTATATGTGGGGGTTCGGCTATGGGGGGGGCCTGGCAAGCTTCTCTATTTTCAGATCTCCGGCAGTCTTCCGCCAGGCACGCCTCCGGCTGGAGAGGGCGTCGGCTCCTGCGCACCTGCAGCTCATCAACAACAATCACCGCGGGGTTTAAAGCTCAGCGCTGCCAGGAGCCAGACGCCGGATTATCCCGTGACCTTCCGTGGTACCTGGCTCATGCCGTCACTCGCCTCGCACACGCCCGGTCTCCGTGACATGCTTCTCGCGCTAAACCCTGTTTGTCCTTGTTCTCCCTCCAGCCGCCCAGTGCCCGTCCGAGCCCGAACCTCCGCTGCCAGCCGTCGAGCGCCGGACCGCCGTCCGCATCTTGGCCGCCCTCACGCCGCCTGCCTGCCGTTCACCGCTACTCCCTCCCCGCCGTTCCACCACCAGCCTTCCTTCCCCGGCTCCCGAGCCCGCTACTCCCTCCTCGATCCCTTCAATAAATCCTCCTCAACCCTTCACGCTTGCGTTTGGGTCCAGTCTTCCTTCCGCTCGGTTCTTAGAACCGCCACAGTATAATCCGGCCATAACCATGGACCCAGCGAGCCCGGACCCCCTCCAGCAGGCTCTCTCCCACCAAGATAGAGAGCTGGGTCGTCACGAGAGGATGATGCAGGAGCTTGTGGGCACTGTCCAGGCTCTCCACCACCAACTCGCGCTCCTCTCCAAGCAGGTGGGCTCCCTCTCCTCTGCTCCCGACCTCCCGGGGGGCGCCTCCCCGCTCCCTCCTCCTCCTCCTCCCGCTATGCCCTCATCGAGCGGCAGGGAACCTCATGTCCCCACGCCGGAGCCGTTCTCCGGCGACTTGGGCTCTTGTAGCCAATTTATCCTGAGCACCTCGCTGGTTTTTGACCTGCAACCCCTGAGTTACCCGACCGATCGGGCTAGAATTGCCTATATGATCAATCTGCTCCGCGGCTGCGCCGCAAAATGGGCGACCGCCCTGTGGGAGGCATCGGCGCCGGCGATGGCCTCCTACCATGATTTTTGCCAAGAGCTGCGGCGGGTTTTCGATCACCCCGTCAAAGGGCGAGAGGCAACCCGTCGGCTACTCGCGCTCCGGCAGGGGTTCCGGTCCGCCGCCGATTTTTCGGTGGAGTTCCGTATCCTTGCTCACGAGTGCGGGTGGAACGAACCCGCGCTCCGAGGAGTCTTCGTCAGCGGTCTGATGGACCAGCTCAAGGACGAACTGGCCGTCCGCGACGAAACCACCTCCCTCGAAGAACTAATCGCTCTAGCCGTGAAGGTCGACAACCGGTTGCGGGAGCGGCAGGCTGATCGGACGCGAAGGTCGCCCAGACCGTTTGCGCGTTCCCCCGCGCCCCTTGCCGATACCACCCCGCTGGCTCCGGCTTCACCTCCCAACGGCCAGGAAGAGCCCATGCAACTGGGAAGGACCCGTTTGGACCCCCAGGAACGCCTGAGGCGCCTTTCGAGCCAGCTGTGCCTCTATTGTGGCAACCCCGGACATTTCATCGCCGACTGCCAGGCAAAGCCAAAAGAGGGGGGCTCGCCGCTGATCAGGAGCCCTGCGGCGAGCCATAACGTGTCAGCCACGGGCTCCTCTTCCCGCATGTCCATCCCCACTCGCCTCCTGTGGCGATGCCAGTCCCTCTCGGTCACCGTCCTGGTAGACTCCGGAGCGGACGGCAACTTCATAGACCTGGCTTTGGCTCGCCGACTGGGTGTCCCCCTGGAGCCTCTCTCTTCCCCGCGGCGAGTGGTGGCTCTAGACGGGCGCCTCATCTCCCAGGTCTTCCAACAGACCGGGCCCCTTACCCTCATCGTCTCCGGTAACCACCGGGAGACCATCCAACTCCTCCTCATCCATTCGCCACAAGTCCCCCTGGTTCTGGGCTTCCCTTGGCTCCAGTTGCACAACCCCTCCATCGACTGGAGGAGATGCTCCATCACGGGGTGGAGCGAGCTTTGCCACTCGCAGTGCCTGCTATCCGCCGACCCGGTTCCCCGATCCTCCCCTCCGGCCCCGGCTCCACCAGACCTGGCGGCCGTGCCCTCCGAATACCATGACTTGGCCCAGGTTTTCTGTAAGGACCTCGCCCGCACCCTTCCTCCCCATCGGCCCTATGACTGCGCCATTGATCTCCTCCCCGGGGCTCCTCTCCCCAGCTGCAGGCTGTACAACATCTCCCGACCTGAGAGGGAGGCCTTAGAGACCTACATCCGCGACTCCCTGGCTGCCGGTCTCATTCGGCCCTCCTCCTCACCCCTGGGGGCGGGTTTCTTCTTCGTCAAAAAGAAGGACTCCACACTACGCCCCTGTATCGACTTCAAGGCCCTGAATGGCATAACCATCAAGAACAAGACCTCGTTACCCCTCATAGACCCCTCGTTCGAGCCCCTCTGCGAAGCCCAGGTCTTCTCCAAATTGGACCTCAGGAACGCTTATCATCTGGTTCGCATCCGGGAGGGCGACGAATGGAAGACTGCCTTCAACACCCCTCTCGGCCATTTCGAATACCTCGTGATGCCCTTCGGCCTCACCAACGCCCCGGCGGTCTTCCAAGCCTTGATGACCGACGTCCTCCGGGACATGCTCAACCGCTTCATCTTCATTTATTTGGACGACATCCTCATTTTCTCTCGATCTCTCGAAGACCACCGCCGCCACGTTCGCTTGGTTCTCCAGCGCCTCCTGGAGAACCGCCTGTTTGTCAAGCCGGAAAAGTGCGAGTTCTACTTACCCTCGGTCCATTTCCTGGGTTATATCATCGCCCGGGGCCAACTCCAGCCGGACCCCGCCAAGATCCAGGCGGTGGTGGAGTGGCCCACTCCCACCACCCGTAAGGAACTCCAACGTTTCCTGGGCTTCGCCAACTTTTACCGACGTTTCATCCGCAACTACAGCAAGGTCGCTAGCCCCCTCACCGCACTCACCTCCACTGTCATCCCCTTCCAGTGGACCCCGGCAGCTGCTCAGGCTTTTGGACACCTTAAAGAAGCCTTCACAAGTGCCCCAGTTCTTAGACATCCCGATCCCTCGCTGCAGTTCATCGTGGAGGTGGACGCCTCCGACACCGGGGCGGGAGCCGTCCTCTCCCAGCGGAACCCCGACACACAGAAGACACATCCCTGCGCCTTTTTCTCCCGACGCCTGTCCCCTGCGGAGAGAAATTATGACGTCGGCAATCGAGAACTGTTGGCCGTCGTTTGGGCTCTCCAAGAATGGCGGCATTGGCTGGAGGGCACCCCCGTCCCTTTCCTCGTCTGGACCGACCACAAAAACTTGGCCTACCTGCAGTCAGCCAAGCGGATGAACCCACGCCAAGCTCGATGGCATCTCTTCTTGAGCCGGTTCAATTTTACCCTGTCCTTTCGGCCCGGGTCCAACAACGGCAAGGCAGACGCCCTATCCCGGATGTTCGCTCCTCCCGCCGGTCCGGAGACCACAGAGACCATCCTGCCCTCCTCTTGCCTCCTGGGAGCAGCCTCCTGGGAGATCGAGCGCACAGTGCGGGAGGCCCAGCAGTCCCAACCCGATCCCCGAACGGAGCCCTCGGATCTCCTTTTCGTCCCCGACGCCGTACGATCCCAGGTGCTCCAGTGGGGGCACTCCTCATCGCTCACCTGCCACCCGGGCGTCACTCGCACCCTCCGTTTCCTCCGGGAGCACTTCTGGTGGCCCAGCATGGCCAAGGACACACGGGAATTCGTGCTGGCTTGCGCGGAGTGTGCCCGAGGGAAGGCCTCGCATTCGGCCCCGGCGGGTCTCCTCCGTCCCCTGCCTATCCCTAGCCGCCCCTGGTCCCACATCGCCGTAGACTTTGTCACGGGTCTCCCCCCCTCTAACGGACACACGGTAATACTCACCATCATCGACCGCTTTTCCAAAAGTGTCCACTATGTCCCCCTTCCCAAATTACCCACCGCCCTGGAAACAGCCAAGCTCCTAACCCAGCACGTTTTCCGGCTCCACGGCATCCCTCTTGACATTGTCTCCGACCGAGGGCCCCAGTTCTCCTCCCAAGTCTGGAAGGAGTTTTGCAAGGTGGTGGGCGCTACGGCCAGCCTCTCCTCCGGGTACCATCCCCAAACCAACGGGCAGACCGAGCGGGCCAATCAAGACCTGGAGGCGGCGCTGCGGTGCGTGGTGGCCCGGAACCCGGTATCCTGGAGCGAGGTCCTCCCATGGATCGAGTACGCCCACAACTCTCTCTCCTGCGCTCCCACAGGTATGTCCCCTTTTATGGCTTGTCTCGGCTACCAACCTCCCCTCTTCTCAGAACAGGAGCACGCGGTGGCGGTCCCCTCCGTTCAGGAGCACATCCGTCGGGTCAAGGGAGTCTGGGCGGAGGTAAAGGCTTCCCTCACTCGCTCGGCGCAGCGAAACAAACTCCTGGCCGACCGTCACCGAACCCCAGCCCCAGACTACAAGCCCGGCCAACTGGTCTGGCTATCTTCTCGCGACCTCCCCCTCCGGACGGAGTCACGTAAGCTCTCTCCGCGTTACATTGGTCCCTTCCCCATCACCAAGATTATCAACCCCTGTTCCATCAGGCTCAAACTTCCCGATTCCCTTAAGATCCACCCTACCTTCCACGTCTCTCTCCTTAAGCCAGTGTCCTCCAGCCCTCTGAGCCCTCCGACCATCGCCCCTCCACCCCCCCTGATGATAGACGACCACCCAGCCTTTACAGTGTCTCAAGTATTGGACGTGAGGCGTCGGGGGAGAGGTTTCCAGTACCTCGTCGACTGGGAAGGTTATGGTCGGGAAGAACGATCATGGATTCCGCGCAAACTCTTTTTGAATGACTCCCCGATCCGGGAGTTTTATGCCCGACACCCAGACAAGCCTGGCAGGACGCCAGGAGGCGTCC
Organism: Idiotropiscis lumnitzeri; assembly: GCF_059441095.1. Taxonomy (NCBI): domain Eukaryota; kingdom Metazoa; phylum Chordata; class Actinopteri; order Syngnathiformes; family Syngnathidae; genus Idiotropiscis; species Idiotropiscis lumnitzeri. The sequence goes on from NC_142411.1 coordinate 12,833,349, forward strand.
GTTGAGGGGGGGGTACTGTGGGGGTTCGGCTATGGGGGGGGCCTGGCAAGCTTCTCTATTTTCAGATCTCCGGCAGTCTTCCGCCAGGCACGCCTCCGGCTGGAGAGGGCGTCGGCTCCTGCGCACCTGCAGCTCATCAACAACAATCACCGCGGGGTTTAAAGCTCAGCGCTGCCAGGAGCCAGACGCCGGATTATCCCGTGACCTTCCGTGGTACCTGGCTCATGCCGTCACTCGCCTCGCACACGCCCGGTCTCCGTGACATGCTTCTCGCGCTAAACCCTGTTTGTCCTTGTTCTCCCTCCAGCCGCCCAGTGCCCGTCCGAGCCCGAACCTCCGCTGCCAGCCGTCGAGCGCCGGACCGCCGTCCGCATCTTGGCCGCCCTCACGCCGCCTGCCTGCCGTTCACCGCTACTCCCTCCCCGCCGTTCCACCACCAGCCTTCCTTCCCCGGCTCCCGAGCCCGCTACTCCCTCCTCGATCCCTTCAATAAATCCTCCTCAACCCTTCACGCTTGCGTTTGGGTCCAGTCTTCCTTCCGCTCGGTTCTTAGAACCGCCACAGTATATACAACATATACAAGTGTAAGGAAACACTTCTTATGCCTGTCCATGATACAGAGGGGAAATGAATAAAAACGCTGCAATGATAAAAAATACTGAATGATTGAAAATACTGCAATGATAAAAGTACTGTAATGGTAAGAGTACTGAAATGGTAGAAAATACTGCAATGACAAAAGTACTGTAATAGTAAAGGTACTGCAATGATAGAAAATACTGCAATGATAACAGTACTGTAATAGTAAAAGTACTGCAATGATAGAAAATACTGCAATGATAAAAGTACTGAAATGATAAAATATACTGCAATGATAAAAGTACTGTGGTGGTAAAAGTACTGCAGTAATAAAAACAAATACTGCAATGATAAAAGTACTGTAATAGTGAAAGTACTGCAATGGTAGAAATACTGCAGTGATAAAAGTACTGTAATGGTAAGATTACTGAAATGGTAGAAAATACTGCAATGACAAAAGTACTGTAATAGTAAAGGTACTGCAATGATAGAAAATACTGCAATGATAACAGTACTGTAATAGTAAAAGTACTGCAATGATAGAAAATACTGCAATGATAAAAGTTCTGTAATGATAAAATATACTGCAATGATAAAAGTACTGTGGTGGTAAAAGTACTGCAATGGTAGAAATACTGCAGTGATAAAAGTGCTGTAATAAGAATACTGTAATGGTAAACAAAATACATCATTGGTCAATATTTAAGTATACCATTGGCTGAAAGTACAGTAGTAGTGTATATTGCATCCTAGGACTGCACAATTGCACTAATGCCCGCCCGTTTGTAGGCCTGACCCAATGTTCCTGTTAAAAAGTCTGACAACAGCCGGCAGGAACGAGCGGCGACAGCTCTCTTTCGTACAGCGAGTGTGTAACAGTCCATCAATGAAGGAGCTGTGGAGTGTTCTAAGAGTGTCATTGAGTGGGTGGGCTAGGTTGTCCAGCATTGATGACAGTTTTGCCATCATCCTCCTGGCCCCACTGAGTCCACAGAGTCCAGGGAGCAGCCCAGGACAGAGCTGGCCCGCCTCGCTAGTTTGTCCAGGATCTTTTTGTCCCGGCCCGAGATGCCTCCTGCCCAGGAGACCACTCCATAGAAAATGACTGATGAAACCACCGAGTCATAGAAGTTCCTGAGGAATGTCCCCCGAATGCCAAAGGACCTCAGCCTCCTGAGTAGGAAGAGTCTGCTCTGACCCTTCCTATGGAGAGCGTCTGTGTTGTTGCTCCAGTCCAGTTTATTGTTCAGATGAATACCCAGGTACGTGAGCTATGCAAGGATGCTCTTTGTGGACTACAGCTCGGCATTCAACACGATCATCCCAGACATCCTCGTCGCCAAACTGGACATTCTCGGCCTCCCTGCCCTTACACGCATCTGGATTAAGGACTTTCTGACCAACAGACCCCAGACTGTGTTGCTCGGCCCCTACACGTCCTCGACCCGCATGCTGAGCACCGGTTCCCCTCAAGGATGCGTGCTGAGCCCTCTCCTGTACGCCCTCTACACCTACGACTGCAGCCCGGCCCACGGCAACAACACCATCGTCAAGTTTGCTGACGACACGACAGTGGTCGGTCTAATCTCGGAAGGTGACGAGACAGCCTACAGAGAGGAGGTAAAGAGACTGACAGCTTGGTGCAAGGACAACAGACTGCACCTTAACACTGCAAAAACAAAGGAGATTGTCGTCGACTTCAGGAGGAACAAGACGGTGCCGCCCCGCCTCTGCATTGAAGGCGTGTGTGTGTAGAGGGTCCACACGTTCAAGTTCCTGGGAGTACGGATCTCCGACGACCTTTCTTGGACTCACAACACCACAGCAGTGGTAAAGAAGGTCCACCAGCGTCTGCACTTCCTGAGAGTCCTCAGGAAATTCAACCTGGACAGGAAGCTGCTGCTAGCCTTCTACCACTCGTCCATCGAGAGCCTGTTGACGTACTGTGTCTCCACCTGGTACAGCGGCTGCACTGAGGCGGACAGAGTGAGGCTCCAGAGGACAGTCAAAACAGCGCAAAGGATTATTGGCTGCCCTCTCCCCTCACTGTCGGACATCTACACCGCCCGGTGCCTCAGAAGGGCTCTCAACATCGTCAAAGACAATACCCACCCAAACTCACACCTGTTCGACCTGATGCCCTCTGGCAGGCGCTACAGATGCATCAAATCGAGGACCAATAGACTGAGAAACAGTTTCTTTCCGAGAGCCATCTCCATTCTGAACTCTCACACACACACGAGAACACCCTTACCTTGCAGAACAGCATTGTGATGTGTTTTTATATACACTATTCAGTACTAAATTCCATTGCACTCTCTTATTTATTTATCTAATTTATATATTTGTCTGTATTATTGTTGTATTGCACTGGAGAGGGGAGCCCTCTAATCTCGTTGCACACTTGAGTACAATGACAATAAAGGGATTTCTAATTCTAATTCTAATTAAGAATGGACTCACATTTGTCTGCCCTGTTGGCCACACAGCATTATTTCCTAACCAGGTTCACTCTTGTCAGCGTCGCGTTCATAAGAAACAAACATCTTGTCCAACGTTGCCTCACAGAAAAGTTTGTTCATACATGTAATCTTGAATGTAAGGCCTCATGCAGACAACCAACTGAAAGAAAAAGAGAGTGGATATGTCATACTTGCTATGAACATCTCAAAGATGGTAAAATGCCAGCACTTGCTGTGGCGAACAATCTCACACTTGTAGATATTCCAAATGAACTGTGTGGTTTGAACATACTGGAGACACCTCATTTCCAAATGTATATCTTTTACCAAAATTGTCCCTCTTCCAAAAGGTCAACAACCAGCCATTCGGGGGAATGTTGTGTGTGTCATCCTTGAATCTTTTCTCCAACCAAATGATGTGTCAGAGGAAATTATGAGTTTTACTGAGGGAATTTACTCTGTTGCTCCTGGTGAAAGAAATAACCCGGTAAGCTTTTTCAAGACTCCCAAACTTGAGGCCATGGCTTTTCCAGTTTAGTTTCCAACTGGGCAAAACACGCTAGAGAGAGAGAGACAAATCAAACTCACACCAAGCAAATATTTTAAGACACTGCTGTGTTGCGTTGAAGAACGTTTTGCATGAGATGCAACCTACTTGTTCTTCACTCAGGTTGTGACTGAAATCTACCAGGCGACGTCAAGCATGAGAATACAGCTCCACAAAGGTAAACCTTTTACCAGAGGTGGTCGAAGAATAAACAATGCTATGCTGCAGGATAAAAGGGAAGTTGAAAAACGGTTGCTCAGCAAAGATGCAGTCCGCTTCATGATGCCATTGAGCAGTACGCCATCCTATTGGGAAAGAACCACCAAAGATCTTTTTGCCCTGATTTTGACAGCTGGGCACACCCATGTTCTTTTGTACATTTTCTGCTGCTGAAATGCGTTGGCCAGAGGTCATCACTGCCATTAAAGCTCAACAAGGTAAACAGGTGAATTTTGATGAATTTGACTGGGCCACCAAGTGTGAAATCCTGCGCAGCAATCCGTGACAAAAATGCGCATATTTGACAAACGTGTGGAAGCTCTGTTCCGAGATCTGATCCTGTCTCCGGCACAACCGATTGGTAAAGTTGAAGATTACTTTTACAGATTAGAGTACCAGCACAGATGAAGTCCTCACATTCATTGCCTCGTATAGGTTGAAGGCGCACCTGTTTTTTGACGACGCCCCAGATCAAGCCATTTGTGATTTCTTTTTTTGTCCAGATTTTTGCTGTCAAGTGATTATTTTTTTTATCTATTTAATCACAAAAAAAATCTATGATTAATTTGTGATTAATCACATTATTCAACTACTATTTTCTTGCGACGCTTGGAACAGATATTTGTTTGAATAATATCTTGGAATTGATGCAAAATCACCAAATATGAAGTACCGTATTTTAACGGCCAAAAGACGCGCTGAATCAAAGGGCGCAGCACCAGTTGAGGGTGCTATTTCTGTATTTAACACTTACACTGGGCGCGCCGCACTACGAGGCGCATGCTAGCTCCCGCATGCCTGCTCGCGCAAACAATGAAACAAAGAAATAAAATTAAGACAAAACATGTATCTCTCATGCCATTCATATCCCCAAAAGAAATAAAAATAATGCAAAAAGATTACGGCAATGCCATTCAGCCTCAGCCAATCACATGGCTGTTTAGAGAGATGTGACTGGTGTGCTTTGGGCAGTGTGTTTTTATTTATAATTTTGCAGTCTGTTGTCTAAACCTGTGATGTTTCTTGCTTGGAAGAACATGAATGATAAGACAGACTACGACATCGTGAACAGCTGCCCTTTTGTCCATCTTGCACCATCGCCCAAAAAACGTATTCCCATAATGTATTTGTCGCAGTCAATTTGAAGCATAGATTTTTGCCAGCAGGGTGTGCTAACATGCACTGTGAAATACCACAAGGGGAACAGGCTCAATGGTCGAGAGAGTTGCTCAGTCCATATAATAGGCGTGTCGTATTACAAGGCGCCTAGTTTGTTTTGGGGAAGATTTGGGACTTTAAAGTGCGCCTTATTTTCACGAAAATACGGTATATTTAATTCAAAGACTGTTCTCATAGCTTTCTTTGATTCTTGAATACGATCTAAATGGAAACATCTTTACAGGCATTTTTCTTCCAAACATTTCTCAAAACTGCCCTCAGGCACCACACTCCAGCAATGTTGGTTTGCAAGGCCCATTGGTAAAGAACACAGTGTTTTGTTCGGAGACGACGTGCTAATATGGCACAATATTTCCGAAGTATGCAAATTATTATTATTTTTTAACTAAATCAAACTGAGATAACTGAGTTAAAATATTTAACTGCATTAAAAAAATTATTAATCACCTGAGTTAATGCTTTAAATTTGACAGGCCTAGTCCAAATACATCACAGCTGAGCTGCCAGACCAAAAGAAGGAGCCTTAACTGTACAAGAAGGTCACCGAAGTTCACAGCAAAACCCACTCCAAAACGTTTGTTAAAACCATTGGTGCAAACTGCCGCTTTGGTTTTCCCAAACAGCCATGCGAAACAACAATGATCATTCGACCTGCCGACTGTGATGAACAATAAAGAGAAGCAGTCAAATGCCAAGCTTGTTCGTGTGCAGCGTTTGCTGAATGAACCCGAAACCTCTTCGCTAACCTAGCTGCAGCTACTGGCCAAATGTGAGCTCACCGGTGATGAGTACATGGAATGCCTGCATATGACCGCCTCCAAGAGTTCCGTTGTGCTCAAGCGAGATCCAAAAGACTGCTGAGTCAACAACTCCAACCGACATCTGCTTCTTGCCGGGGATGGAAATCTGGACATCCAATACAACCTGAATGCTTACTCTTGTATCACATACGTCTGCAGCTACATTAGTAAAGCTGAACACGGTCTGAGCCAATATCTAAAATCAGTCATTGAAAACTCCCGCAATGAAAATGTCAACGAGAGCGATGAAATTAAACAAATCATGCAAGCGTACTCAAAGAAAAGAGAGGTGAGTGCTCAAGAGTGTGTCGCACGAGCATGCGGATTGCATATAAGACAGTCCTCTCACAGTGTGGTATTTTGTAAGATAAGCTGAAGATCATAATAACCTCAAGTAACCTTATATAATCAGTTTGTGGTATTTCTAATCATGTTTTTATACACCAATTGTATTAATGATTGCACAAGCACACACACTTAAATTTTTGCTCTAGAGTTAAGTTTCGTTTTGAGTTTGTCTAATCTAACCTTCATTGTGAGTTAAGATTCTGTTTCCTTAAGTTTTGTTATGAGTCTGCTTCAAGCTCTAATAAAAGAGGAGGCGGCGGGGCGGAAGGCCAGAGGGTGCGCGGAGCTGAACTGAGCGAGTCGCCTGTCTGTCTCTGCCTCTCTCCTGCTCGCGACCGGTAAAAATAAACAACCTTGCCTGGTTCCTTCTGGCCTTGGCCATTTCAGTAAGCTCTCCCAAAAGGCGTCAGGGCATTTAAACCTGACATTTATCTGGTGCCAAAACCCGGGAATCACATCTGGACGCCGTGACCGCCGCAGGACCTTTGGACGCCACAGAATCTGACGTCAGCGCTTCCCCGTTGAGGAAGCGAGTCTCCGAACTCCTGCTTCGGCCGCCCGCCCGGAGACGATTCCCTATCGGACCAGGCTGACCCAGAGGCAACCAGGTATTGTACATGATTTGGGGCGACGTTTCGCGCGGTTCGGACCGTTCCAGAGCTCCGGAGGAGGCCGGCGTGCGTGGCAGTTAAGCCGAAGAGGAACAACTTCCGCCCGGGCACTAGCGGGGCGACATTTCGCTCCGTGCGAGAGCTCCGGAGGAGACCGGCCGGCGTGCGTGGCAGTTAAGCCGAAGAGGGACAACTTCCGCCCGGGCACTAGCGGGGCGACATTTCGCTCCGTGCGAGAGCTCCGGAGGAAACCGGCCGTCGTGCGTGGCAGTTAAGCCGAAGAGGAACAACTTCCGCCCGGGCACTCGCGCGGCGACATTTCGTTTCGTGCGAGAGCTCCGGAGGAGACCGGCGTGCGTGCGTGGTAGTTAAGCCGAAGAGGAACACCTTCCGCCCGGTCATGAGGGGAGCGCGAGGCTGTCAGTTATGAATGAATAAATGAATAAATAAATAAATGAAAAATGCCACCTTTCATTTCACAGGGCACACCGGACAGCGTACCAGCAGGTAAAAGTCGAAGTAAATAAATAAGTACAAAAAGAGGTAATTGAATAAATACAAAAATAATGGCTGGGGAATAAAAAAATAATAAGTTTTAATAATAATTGTTTTTTTTTGTTATAACATGAATTTCACTCTCTCTCTCTACCCGTATATATATATATATATATATATATATATATATATATTTTTTTTTTTTTTTTGAAGGTGCGCCACTACTTCGCACCTATATATATATATATATATATATAGGTGCGAAGTATATATAAGTATTTTTTTTTTGTTTTGTTTTTTTTAAGGTGCGCCGCTACTTCACGGATTTTCAGTTTTCGCGGGTGGTCTCGGTCCCCATTAACCGCGATAACCGAGGGTTCACTGTAATTAAATAAATACAAAAAGAAGTAATTGGATAAATACAAAAATAATGGCTGGGGAATAAAAAAATAATAAGTTTTAATACTAATTTTTTTTTGTTATAACATGAATTTCCCTCTCTCTCTCTCTCTACCCGTATTCTATATGGTGTACTGTATACAGGGGGGTATACTGTATAGGTTTTTTTAAGCATTTTTGAAGGTGCGCCGCTACTTCGCGGATTTTCAGTTTTCGCGGGTGGTCCCCATTAACCGCGATAACCGGGGTATTACTGTAGTTCATGTTCTTTTGCTTAAACATCGTCTTCATGGAACCCAAAACATTTCCAAACGACAGATGTCGAATTTCTTTTCGGGACAAGCGCGACAGGAACAATTTCAACTAACTACTTACTACTTACTTCGTCTTCAGCCGTGTCAGCCGCTTCTGAATTTGAATCGCCAGCTACGAACACGTCTTGTTTACATTCTTATTCTTGTTCAGAAGGGTGGAGTCATGTGACAACACGCGCTGTCGCCGTCTTAAAGGGGCATGAACATCGTCGCAGACAGAAAAGACTTTTTTCTTTTTTTTTTTTTTTTTTTTTAGACACCGAATTTACCGACATGGGCAAAATGATGTCGGTCATTGTAATACATTTCGGTAACGGTAAATTTTCGGTTTTACGCCCAGCCCTAATGCAGAGATAGAAATGACACAGGAAAAAACATGGTAATTTGGCTAGAAGGGCTATAATTTTCATTAAAGCAGAGAAGAAATTAGACACTACAAATAACATTGATGTGTACTTGTTCACTTTGAGGTAGAACTGGTTGAAGTAAAATGAGTCACAAAGTAAAAAATAAAAAATAGGAAAATAAAATAAAAACATGTTTATTTTTTGATAAGAAATTTGTGATTAAGTGAAAAAAAATTACAGGCTTTTCAAACAAAACATAATTTAAATTGGACGACTTGTCAAATGGAGGAGAAAATCCTAAATTATGCACAAAATTATGAACGTGTTGAGCAGAAAAACAGAGAAAAATAAAGAAGCAGAAAGTCCTGTTATAAACACTACTTTTTCAGTACAAGTCGTGATAGCAACGGAGGATCACGTGATGTAAAAAACAAAAATAAAAAGCAAGTGTGGAAGCAGTTCTACATCAACATGTGTTTTACTTATTAGGCCGTGATACACTAACACAATTGGACCATAATATCAGAGTCAATAAGCAAGGGCAAATTCAAACAAACGTCAAAACTTTAAAAGGGCACATTACTATTGGACGTTACATTCGAAAAAAAAAAATAAAATAAAATAAAAATAGGCAACACATGGTTAGTCTGCAAGTGCATATCAGATAAAAAGGATGCCCAGGTGCTGACCTTGAGTATACAAAAGTGTTCCTGAAATTGGCTGCACAGAGCGCTAATAAATCACATTCAGTGGAGGGGGAAGTGGTGCCTGCTTTAATCCCTCCTGGCCAGCATCTCCACATCTCACTCGCAAAGCCTCAAAAGTAAGTGACTTACTGAGGCCTCATTTCGACTCAAAAAGGGCGCATTGTCAGTGATAAGCAAAAAGAAAAAACGTTGCCAGAGCCCGAAAACCAATAACAGAGAAGTAAATGATGTTTTTTTTATAGAAGTGTGTAATTATTGTCGGGCATGAATTGCAAATTACTCAGAAGTCAAATGACCATTGCTAGACATCATTGATTACAATTTATTAGCACTACCAACTTGACATTTAATTGCTAGATTGAGTCATGGGAATTCCCATGTCTCAACAGGGGGGATGATTGATATACATAGTACAGCAGACAAAACATTTTTGTAGGTCATGTCTAGTTTTTGTAGGTCATGTCTAGTGTGTAGTAAACATAATGTTCAAGGGAACGAGACCAAAAAGGAGATTATACCGACAAAGCATCCTAACGCACTACCAAATTACTATGAGCCATTTGCGCAAACAGTGACTGCAAAAAATGGTTTCATGGACCTGTGTTGCTGCAGAAACACAGAAAAGTGAAACCACTTGCATGCTAGTCACAACAATTGGATCCCATGGTGAGAGCCACGTCAGAGTGTTTTCAAGCAGTCCTCACCGCTGCTTTAAGGAATAAAAAAAATGACATTCTTGTCCACCACATGACATTCACATTGCACGGTAACCTAATTGTCACAGGGACACAGTACACTGATAAGGTGCGGTGCGCTCAGCACAGCGTCACTTTTTCCCGCACCAGTAGAAGGCATGTGGAAGACGCGTCCAAATTACCACCAAACCGCGACCTGACCTTATGGACACTTTTCTCCCGACTGGAGAGACATGGACACTTTTCTCACGACGGGAGAGACTTTTTTTTTAGAATTGCAGATCGACATTTTGTTTCAAGGGATATTAAAATCTGTATGTTTAGGACAATCAGCAGAATGTTTTGCACTGATTCAGGCTTGTAAGAGACAAGCCAGGTGCACATTCCGGACTGATAAGAAGTAAAAGTGTTTGAGAACCAAGGTCACAGACGGAAATCATACTGACTTTTATGCAATGGGACTACTAGCAGTGTGATACAAAACAGATAACTTGTGATAGAGAAATTGTAAGAATAAGCAGGCAGAGCGTAGGCGGGTGTGAGAAAGTCAAAGTTTGAGGTTTCCCATCCTGTATGAGCTGTATGGTTAAAATGTGGACTGACAGTCAAGATACATGTTCATGTGTTCTGTTGACATTGGGCAAACAGGGGCTTCAAAAACACAACAGGGAAAAAGTTGTGCATAAAAAACGTCTAAATAGTTATTTGTAAATGCAAAATTCACTTCACAGAAAATGACCCAATTACAATTGTTAACGGCCTCACTGACAGTGCAGCGAAGGCTGCAGCCCAAGGCATGACCTCAAGGTCGACACAGCACTACTAAAAGGGGAAATGAACACACACACACACACACACACAGCAAATCAACTTGACAATTTGATCTCACGCCAGGAAAAATGCACCACTAATTGAACGAACACATTGGGACAACAAAGGTGCAAACATTGCTGAGGACAGGATCAGCAAATTGGCAGATGGCAAATCCTGGCTGCCTAAAAATCATTGGTTGAAGGGGCAGCAAGAGTGACACATGAGCGTAGTCATGTGTCAAGAGGGGGAAGTGTGATACGAAATTATTCCCACATACAGACATAAAAATTTTTTTTTGAAGACAATATGTTATTTGTTTGAAAAACAAAGTATTAGAGATGCAATATTGCTTGGTTGTAATTAATATGTTTTCAAAATGGGTTAAGTTGTTTCCAACAACATATGTTGATGCTAAAACAGTTGTAAAAGTATTGTGTAATCGAATTTGGTATTTCAAGAATGATTTAAAGTGAAAATGACACATTTTGTGAATGATGTTGTAACAAAGTGGGACAGTTACTGCAAATTGACTCAAAGCATCACTGTGCATACAGTCTGCAGGACTTGTGGAACGCGCTAGCGGAATTGTTAAGGCCAGACTATGAGAGAAACAAAAAAGACTATGGCTTGACTGTGTTTCAATTACAGCAATGAGGATAGTGCCAGCCGAAGGAAGGACACTATCCCCTATTGAAATCCTATATGGCCCCCCAGATTCATCAGAACCACGAGCGACTGGCACATCGGTCCCAGTCCACATGAAAAACATGTTTGACCGAAAAAGATACAAAGACACAATTACTGGCCAATGTGTTCTGATCCACAGAGAAACTACGTCCGTGTGAGAGACCAACCCTTCCTCAAGGTGTTGAAACGACCTCGTTGGGACAGTGAATGCTGCCAGGTGTTGGCAGTGACCCCGACGGCAGCAAAGGTCGTGGGGTGTGGCGGCTGGATTCACCAGTCACAATGCAAGCTTCTCCGTTTTCCGGCTGAAAGGCCTAGCGACGCAAGTCCTTCGGAAAGGATCTCCACCAGAGTCACAGTCTCAGACCCCACGTACATTAGAACCACACAACCAGCCACAGATACGAATGTTTGAAGCCTCAGAACAAAAAGATTATATATTCCATTGAAATTAATGACGGACAAAACAGAGAAATTTCAGCCTTAAGAATAATGGCTTTACAAACTAGAATGGCTGTAGATTTAGCCTTTGCACCACAAGGTGGTGTATGTGCCCTGATTGGAGAACATTACTGCATTTACATTTTTAATGAAAACGAAACAAGTATTGGATGTTATGGCTGATTGGATAAAATTACTGCATTTGCATTTTTAATGAAAATGAAACAATTATTGGATGTTATGGCTGATTGGATAACATTCTTGCATTTGCATTTTAATGAAAATGAAACAATTACTAATGTTATGGCCACTATGAAGAATTTGAAAGACACAATTTATCGGGATAATTATAGTTTTTATTTTGAATTGTGGTTTTCATTTTGTTATGTATAGTCTGTTCATGCTGCATTGTTCCTATGACAAAGTTGATGGTTAATCGTATGTTTGTTGCCCAAATGTACCATTACAACCTGATTGATGTTGAGAATGACGAACTCAAACTGGACACAGAAACTTAAAAACACATGGACTTTACTGCCCCGGCCCCAACACGTGCACATACACACCACACATGAAGATCCGGGAGGAAAGGACGGCTGTCCCCTCCTACAACGAGGCAAGGGGCCTCCACCAAGTCACCCCAGAGGCAAACTCTACGTGGAGACAGTTTTGTCATTTTTCACTAGGTATATTGAAATGTTTATTTATATGTTTTATTCCCAGGTGGTCATCAGACCATGAGGTTCTCGTTCCATGCGGAAGGGAGGAGGGGAATTTTTCCCCAATGAGGGTTTTCGCCCTTCCCTGATGATCACACTGTTGTATGATTTCATTATGATGACCTGTTTTAAAGCCGTAAGGTCATGATTTATTTGATATTTAGAAATCCACAGCAGGGGGGAAATGTAAGATAAGCTGAAGATCATAATAACCTCAAGTAATCTTATACAGTAAACCCCCGGTTATCGCGGTTAATGGGGACCGAGACCACCCGCGAAAACTGAAAATCCCCGAAGTAGCGGCGCACCTTCAAATATGCTTAAAGAAAATATATATATATATATATATATATATATATATATATATATATATATATTTATATATATATATACGGGTAGAGAGAGAGAGAGTGAAACTCATGTTATAACAAAAAAAACACATTATTAAAACTTATTATTTTTTTATTCCCCAGCCATTATTTTTGTATTTATTCAATTACTTCTTTTTGTATTTATTTAATTACTTCGACTTTTACCTGCTGGTACGCTGTCCGGTGTGCCCTGTGAAATGAAAGGTGGCATTTTTCATTTATTTATTTATTCATTCATAACTGACAGCCTCGCGCTCCGCTCGTGCCCGGGCGGAAGAGGTGCTCCTCTTCGGCTTAATTGTCACGCACGCCGGACCTGCTCCCCCGAAGCGTGTCTCCTTTCGGTTGAACTCGGTTTAATTTCGCCCCGCTCGTGCCCGGGCGGAAGGTGCTCCTCTTCGGCTTAACTGCCACGCACGCCGGCCGGCCTCCTCCGGAGCTCTCGTACGGTCCCGAACGGAGCGAAATGTCGCCCCGCTCGTGCCCGGGCAGAAGGTGCTCTTCTTTGTCTTAACTGCCACGCACGCCGGCCGGCCTCCTCCGTAGCTCTTGTACGGTCCCGAACGGAGCGAAATGTTGCCCCGCTCGTGCCCCGGGCGGAAGGTGCTCCTCTTCGGCGTAATTGCCACGCACGCAGGCCGACCTCCTCCGGAGCTCTCGTACGGTCCCGAACGGAGCAAAATGTCGCCCCGCTCGTGCCCGGGCAGAAGGTGCTCCTCTTCGGCTTAACTGCCACGCACGCCGGCCGGAGCTCTGGTACGGTCCGAACCGCGCGAAACGTCGCCCCCGATCGTGCCCGGGGGAACGTGCTCTTCTTCGTCCACTCTCCTCTTCGCCCACGCTCTTCTTCGGCGCACGCTGGCCATCCAACCGCTGACAGCCTCGCGCTCCGCTCGTGCCCGGGCGGAAGAGGTGCTCCTCTTCGGCTTAATTGTCACGCACGCCGGACCTGCTCCCCCGAAGCGTGTCTCCGTTCGGTTGAACTCGGTTTAATTTCGCCCCGCTCGTGCCCGGGCGGAAGGTGCTCCTCTTCGGCTTAACTGCCACGCACGCCGGCCGGCCTCCTCCGGAGCTCTCGTACGGTCCCGAACGGAGCGAAATGTCGCCCCGCTCGTGCCCGGGCAGAAGGTGCTCTTCTTTGTCTTAACTGCCACGCACGCCGGCCGGCCTCCTCCGGAGCTCTTGTACGGTCCCGAACGGAGCGAAATGTTGCCCCGCTCGTGCCCCGGGCGGAAGGTGCTCCTCTTCGGCGTAATTGCCACGCACGCAGGCCGACCTCCTCCGGAGCTCTCGTACGGTCCCGAACGGAGCAAAATGTCGCCCCGCTCGTGCCCGGGCGGAAGGTGCTCCTCTTCGGCTTAACTGCCACGCACGCCGGCCGGAGCTCTGGTACGGTCCGAACCGCGCGAAACGTCGCCCCCGATCGTGCCCGGGGGAACGTGCTCTTCTTCGTCCACTCTCCTCTTCGCCCACGCTCTTCTTCGGCGCACGCTGGCCATCCAACCGCTCCAGCGCCCCGTCGTGCCGCTCGGCGAAACTACAATGCCCCCGAATATTTTTTAGACCCGCAAAGCTCTGAACCCGCGAAAGGTGAACCGCGAAGTAGCGAGGTTTCACTGTATAATCATTTTGTGTATTTATAATCATGTTTTTATACACCAATTGTATTAATGACTGCACACGCACACTTACATTTTTGCTCTAGAGTTAAGTTTCGTTTTGAGTTTGTCTAATCAAACCTTCGTTGTGAGTTAAGTTTCTGTTTCCTTAAGTTTCGTTATGAGTCTGCTTCAAGCTCTAATAAAAGAGAAGGCAGCGGGGCGGAAGGCCAGAGGGTGTGCGGAGCTGAACTGAGCAAGTCGCCTGTCTGCTCTCTGCCTCTCTCCCGCTCGCGACCGGTAAAAATGAACAACCTTGCCTGGTTCCTTCTGGCCTTGGCCATTTCAGTAAGCTCTCCCAAAAGGTGTTAGGGCATTTAAACCTGACCTATTTGTACAGACGAGTGACAATGCGCTGAAGATGAGTTTTTCTCTCTCACACCTCGAGGGTAAAACACAGAAGTCTAAGTGTGGATGTCTTGCTTGCCCGACAAATATAAATGCAGACCTCAAGCGCAAGAATTTGAAGAAATGTGCATGGCTGATTTTGCAGCAACGTGCAGAATTGTCTACGGCAAACAAAGAACAGGTAAAAATGTTTTTCCGCTGCTGAACGACATCGGCTTTGTGCAGAAAAGAACAGGAAAACCCGCTGTTATCAAATACTGCAATTTCTGACAGAATAAAAAACACGAGGAATTTTACTGTGCCTTGCTCAAGCTGTACCTGCCTCACCGTGCTGACTGCCAGTCGAAATCTCCACGTTTTCCAATGTACCAAATGTCTTACGATCACACCTGTGTACAGTTGCCGTATGCTGAATATGCAGAGCCTGTGTTTAAAATTGTCAACAGAAGCAGAGACAGGTACGAGAAACACAAGAAAGACATCGACAATGCCATCCAGGAGGTGGAGGAAAGTGGACTTGTCATCAATGAGTAGTGTCACCTGGGTTCTGAAAGTGAGTTGCAACGACTCGAATGCATCGAGGAACTCCAAGCGAGAGATGTCCCAATGACGTGTAGGAAAATGTCCCAGACTACAACAGGTCAGACGCACCACAAATGTCAATTGCGACAGAAACCGCTGCCATTGATCCAACAGTGTTATGCAATATGTATCGGAGCCTGAACCAAAAGCAAGCGTGCGTCTTCTTCATGGTAAGAGAATGGTGCATAAAACGCATGTGTGGATTGAAGCCGCAGTAGTTTCTTTTCTACATCAATGGTTGTGCTGGCACTGGTAAGTCACATTTAATATAATGTATCCACGTAGAGGCGATGAAAAATACTGCGCAGACTCCCGCGACTGGCTGAGGAAGCAGACATTTCCAAGCAAACTGTTATTCTCGCAGCTTTTACAGGCACAGCAGCTTTCAACATTTATGGGACAACCTTGCACTGCCTGCTGAAACTGCAGAGAAGTCTGAAACCCCCGTATCACGGCCTGGGCAATAAACTGGACGAAGAGCGGAGCTGTCGATTGCCGAAATACTTATCATCGACGAGATTTCCATGGTGTCGAAAGACCTCTTTGCATATGCGAACGCTAGATTGAAACAAATCAAAGGGATCGATTTACCTTTTGGTGGCATGTCTGTGCTTGTTGTTGGAGATTTCTATCAGCTGCCTCTTCTGAGACAGTCAAAACCTTTGTGTATATATGATCCCTCTAGACTCGACCACTGGCGTGAAGACTTCCAAATGATCTCACTGACTGAAATCATGAGGCAGAAAGATGACGTCGCTTTTGCCGAGCTGCTGAATCGACTCCGTGTAAAGGAAAGTCCGATGAACTGTCAGGACTCGACACAGCTTAGCTCGCTACCACTTACACTCCTCAGAAAAAGTGTCCGATGCACGTACTGCACGTTTACGCCACCAATAAACAGGTAGATGCTCATAATTTCAAGATGCTGAGTCTGCTTCACGCGGACATTGTAAAAATGGATGTGGCATGGGGTACGTAGCTCTAGTAGAGTGTCTTCTCTCTGTGGTCTGCATATTCTGTATATGGATAAGAGAAGGATTCATGCTAATCAAGAAATAACTGCTGCTCTTGCTGAGACGACATAGGCTTCTTTAGACTGTGTGATGCCCCTCCTTCAGGTGATGCAGACGGTAGATGGCGCACACAACCTGGTCACCATCCATCACAACACAGAAGGACTGTCTTGTCATGCGCAGGATATCACGTCTCACCACAAACTGCATTTTACTGATATTTTGTGCTTGACAGAAACACATATCCAGGGATCGGCGGCTGCAGTAAATTCTTCCTTGGAAGGCTTCACAATGTGTCACTGGAATCGAGGCGTTTCTTATTCAAACTGTCCACACTTGGCAACAAAACTTGGTGGTGGCGTAGGTAAATACCTGTGTGAAAAATCACATCACGGCCCAGGAAAAGAAATACATTCAGGGTGTGACCGATCTTGAATTTGTTGTGATGAAACTTGAAGCTCTCATCAATATGTAGATTGCTGCTGTTTACAGACCTCCAGGACACAGTCTGCGCACATTTCTGCTTTACCTGTAAAGTTTGTTGCGGTACCTTGCAGTGATGGACCATCATCAGATTCTGGTATGTGGAGATTTCAATGAAGATGTGCTATCAAATATTTTCAACTAAATGTTATTCAATTTCTAATAAGTTGTTTGTTGTATTATAATTTTTGGGGGGAATGTGCTTGTTATAATAGCCCATGAAACAAATTAGGTACAGGTAATTAGGTAGTTTGTGTTATAATTTTGTGTATTTAGTTTTGTTATTAAAATGAGCGGATCAGAGAGAGAGAGAGAGGGAGAGGGAGAGGGAGAGGGAGAGAGAGAGAGAGAGAGAGAGAGAGAGAGAGAGAGATGAACGAAAGTGTTCAAACGGGACTCTTTTAGAAACCATTAACAGTGATAGTGTTGGTCAGTTTGAGTGGACTACTCGACGTAAGACCTACGTGCTTGGAATTATTAGCCGTTAGCCCAGCGGCTAATGAGTGCGCATGGATTTAGCTCTGCAGTTGGCAACAAGCTAACGGATTAAGGAGGGCCTGCGTGGCTGAAGACGTGGACGACGACGACCAGGACCCCGGGCGGTCAACACTGAGTTGTGGAATGAGAGGACCGGGCCAACATCGCATCGTGGACGTGGAATATAATTTTTGCCTTTCCTTTTTTCTTGCCTGTGGGACCATAGGAGTGAACCTGCTTCATTGGGAGGTATCATTGTTTATTTTCTGCCTTTGGGGTGAAGGAGCCATTTTGTTTTAGGCTACTACGCACACAAGCATCGATCTGGCCAGCAACGTTACTTGACATTGGGGAACGTGACTTTGGTGATTGCCTGCTGTGAGGTAAAGTCACTGGGCCCTTAGATTAATGTTGTGTAGGTGGACTTTTTGTGTTTAACCTCGTACTGTTTACTAGGCATTCATTTGTGTAACACACCAACTTGAGAGAACATTTTTTTTCCCTGCCTTATTTAATTTCTATAAGTAAATGTTTTTGTTTTCTATATAAGCAAGTGTGTTTTTTGCTTACTTGAAAGATTGGGTTATAAATTAGCGTGCTTTTTGAGGTCCAATAATTGTGTAAGGTTATAGTCCTCTTAAGAGAGATTGGAAGCGGGGCACCAATTATCAGCCATTTAAGAAAGCAAATTGGAAGTTACTACTTTTCAACAATTCAGTAAATAGATGCACATACGATAAACTGTTGAGTGATAGTTATAAAACAAAAGAACCTAGGTTAGCCACCTCTCAGTATAGTCACCCCGGCTAGAGAGGCGCTACACTATCATCCTCATACTGTCATGACCCGTGTCGGGCATGTCTGTGTTTTTTGTTATTGTTTTCGTCACCTCCCTGCCATGTGCACGTTGTTTATGTTTTGTCAGCTGTGTAGGGGCGTTTCCCTCTCAGCCGTCTCGTCCTCACCAGCCACGCACCTGTTCCCTGTCAACCATCACGCACCTGATTCCCATCTGCTCCCCTGATTACTCGGACTATTTATCCACCCCTTGCCGACAGCTCAGCGTTGGAACATTTGTCCTGCTACGCCCTGTTACGGACTTTCACGACCACCCTCCTTCTCGCTCATGCCCTCGCTCATGCCCTCGTTCATGCCCACGCTCCTGCTCCATGCTCCATGCTCATGCCCTGGTGTTTTGTCACGATCCTCGTCACTTGTCTTCTTTCGTTCTATTTAGTCACGTTTAGTTTGTCCACGCCACGTTGTTTGTCCTTGTTTGTTTCATTTAATAAATTCCCTTTAAGTTTATCCGTTTCCCTGCTTCCTCGCTTTCTGGGTCCACCTCCTCTTCGCCGAACGGCGAACCCTGACACATACAAGCCCATTCTTGAACCGTTTCTCTCCAAAGGTTACACGCAACTCATAAGTACTGACAAAAACACACTGCTTGACCTCATTTTTGTCTCTCGCCCCAAGTGGGATCTTCATTCAGGTGTCCTGCGAACATACTACAGCTATCACAATTCTGTCTTCTGTGTTTTCAGCAGTGATAGGTAAGTGATCATGCATTACCGTATTCAGAAAAAAACAACAAGGAATTTAGCTAATTCTGCAAGGTGTTGTTAGTATATTGTAATAGATGGGTGATATTTAGACGATGATACTGAAATGATGATGTTGAAATGAAATGGTACCTGTGGTGACTATTGCACAGTATGTGAAACATAACGCTGGTGTCGGATGGAAACCTCCCATCTCCAAAACCTTTATTTTTCAGGGCGTTGTCAATGACAGCAAGCCATTTCCAACACTTGGTCTGGTCAACAACTTTTTGGAAAAAAAAAAAATAAAACAGTCCCATATGGGGACTGACCAATAAGTTTGTGTAAAAAAAAATATAATTAAATAAACAAATTTTGTAACAGGAGGTTTTGTTCCAACACCAGCAATTAAGTTGTAATCAAGTAAGCTGATCAATGCTGCAAATGAAAATTTCAAATGTCTTCTAAGTTAGAAACACAAAAGCAAAAAATCAGTGTAAGAAGTTCGGTGAACATTGGAAGGATGTTTGAGAGTGAATGAAGTGGAGAGAGAGTGGTGGCCCTTTTAACTTTTATTATTTTATGCAATACAACTTTGTTTATAGTACTAGTAACATTTTAACAATCTCTGATAAATCATATCCACCACATGGAATATAGCAGTTGGTGGGCGTGATTTGGAGGAATGGCCCCCCTAATCTGAACCCGAGCGGTATTCTGTTACCGAACTTTTGTGCTCATCATGGATTGTCCATAACGAACACCATGTTCAAACATAAGGATATGCATATGTGCACTTGGCACCAGGACACCCAAGGCCGCAGTTTGATGATCAACTTTGTAGTCGTGTCATCGGATTTGCGGCCGCATGTTTTGGACACTCGGATGAAGAGAGGGGCGGAGCTGTCAGCTGATCACCACCTGGTTGTGAGTTGGCTCCGATGGTGGGGGAAGATGCCGGTCCGACGCGGCAGACCCAAACCTATTGTGAGGGTCTGCTGGGAACGCTTGGCAAAATCACCTGTTAGAAAGAGTTTCAACTCCCACCTCCGGCCGAACTTTGCCCACGTACCGAGGGAGGCGGGGGACATTGAGTCTGAGTGGACCATGTTTCGTGCCTCCATTGTTGAGGAAGCCGATCAAAGCTGTGGACGTAAGGTGGCGTGCCTATCGTGGCGGCAACCCCCGGACCTGCTGGTGGACACCGGCGGTAAGGGACGCTGTCAGGCTGAAGAAGGAGTCCTATCGGGCCTTTCTGGCCTGTGGGACTACGGAAGCAGCTGACAGGTACTGACTGGCCAAGTGGAATGTGGCTTTGGTGGTTGCTGAAGCAAAAACTCGGGTGTGGCAGGAGTTTGGTGAGGCCATGGAAAACGACTTTCAGACGGCTTCGAAGAAATTAGACTGTTTATAGTGGAGATGGGGTGCTGCTGACCTCGACTCGGGACGTTGTGAGTCGGTGGGGAGAATACTTCGAAGACCTCCTCAAATCCACTGACACGCCTTCCATTGCGGAAGCAGAGCCTGGGGACTCAGAGGTGGACTCACCTATCTCTGGGCCTGAAGTAACCGAGGTGGTTAACAAGCTCCTCGGTGGCAAGGCCTCGGGGGTGGATGAGATCCGCCTGGAGTTCCTAAAGGCTCTGGATGTTGTGGGGCTGTCATGGTTGACACGCCTCTACAACATCCCGTGGACATTGGGGACAGTGCCTCTGGATTGGCCGACCGGGATGGTGGTCCCCCTCTTTAAGAAGGGGGACTGGAGGGTGTGTTCCAACTACAGAGGAATTACACTCCTTAGCCTCCCTGGTAAGGTCTACTCAGGGGTACTGGAGAGGAGGGTCCGTCGGGAGGTCCAATCTGACATCCAGGAGGAACAATGTGGTTTTCGTCCTGGCCGCGGAACAGTGGATAGCTCTACACTCTCTACAGGGTCCTTGAGGGTGCATGGGAGTTCGCCCAACCAGTCTACATGTGTTTTGTGGACTTGGAGAAGGCGTTCGACCGTGTCCCTCTGGGAATTCTGTGGAGTGTGTTTTGGGAATATGGGGTACCAAGCCCACTAATCCGGGCCTTTCGTTCCCTGTACCACTGATGTCAGAGTTTGGTCCGCATTGCCGGCAGTAAGTTGGATTCCAGTGAGGGTTGGAATCCACCAAGGCTGCCCTTTGTCAGCAACCGTTATGGACAGAATTTCTAGGCACAGTCGGGGCAATGAGGGTATGGTGGCCTCAATATTGCATCTCTGCTTTTTGCAGATGATGTGGTACTCTTGGCTTCTTCAAGCCGTGATCTCCAACTCTCACCAGAGCGGTTCGCAGCTGAGTGTGAAGCGGTTGGGATGAAAATCAGCACCTCCAAATCTGAGACCATGGTTCTCAGTCGGAAAAGGGTGGAGTGTCCTCTCCAGGTCGGGGAAGAGATCATGCCCCAAGTGGAGGAGTTTAAGTATCTTGGGGTCTTGTTCACAAGTGAGGGGCGGATGGAGCGAGAGATCGACAGGCGGATTGGTGCAGCGTCCGCTGTGATGCGGACGCTATATCAGTCTGTCGTGGTGAAGAGGGAGCTGAGCCAAAAGGGGATGCTCTTGATTCATCGGTCGATCGACGTTCCTACCCTCACCTATGGTCACGAGCTGTGGGTCGTGACCGAAAGAACAAGATCTCTGATACAAGCGGCCGAAATGAGCCTCCGCAGGGTGTCCGGGCTCTCCCTTAGAGATAGGGTGAGAAGCTCGGCCATCCGGGAGGGACTCAGTGTCAAGCCTCTGCTCCTCCACGTTGAGAGGAGCCAGGTGAGGTGGCTCGGGCATCTGATTAGGACGCCTCCCTGGTGAGGTTTTCCGGGCATGTCCCACCGGCAGGAGGCCCCGAGGACGACCCAGGACACGCTGGAGAGACTATGTCTCCCGGCTGGCCTGGGAACGCCTGGGGATCCCTACGGAAGAGCTGTAAGACGTGGCTGGGGAGAGGGAAGTCTGGGTTTCCCTGCTGAAGCTGCTGCCTCCCCGAACCGACCCTGGATGAGCGGCAGAAAATGGATGGATGGATGAAAGGTGTCATAGGTGACAACTGGTTTGAGATGTAAACAATGTGTGAGCTGAAGCACCTGAACTGTGTTCTGTCATGGAAAGGTTAGGAAGCCTGTATTTGCAGATTGGATGAAATGGTACCGGGGTGTCGATTACGCAATATGTGAAGGATAACGCTGGTGTCGGGCGGAAACCTCCTATCTCCAATACCTTTGCTTTTCAAGGTACCCAAAAAACAATGTTCCATTGTCAAAGAAAGCAAGCAATTTTCAACTCTATATTGGTCAATGACCTGTTGGGAAAAAAACAAACAAAAAACAAACAGACCCACATGGATACTGATGAATAGGATCAATTTGTGTAAATGTATGACCTTTACCTAATTTTGTAATTGGAGGTTTCGGCTCGACACCAGCAATAAGTTATGCGCAGACTGATCAATGCTGAGAATCTTAATTGTCTTATCGGACACGTAAAAATTAAAAAAAAAAAATCAGTGGAAGACGTTTGGTTGACATAAGAAGGATGATTGAGAGTGAATGAAGAAGAGAGAGTGGTGACTTTTTAACTTTTATTATTATACAGTACTAGTACATTTCAGATAATTAAATACAGCAGTAAGTAAAGCAATATGGGGTGAGATTTAAATGATTAAAAGGTGTCATAGGTTACAGTTGGTTCGAGATTTTGAGATGGGATGGAATGGGATTTGGAATGAAGATGGTTTATTGTGTTAACGAGAAGGTGAGTGGCAGAAGTGCTTTGGGAGGAGTGGGAGAGAAGGGGAATTAAGGAAGTTGAACAGTTTGTGAAAGGTCAAGGAAAGTGAAGTCGAGGGTCAAAGAAAGTGAAGTGGACGGTCAAAGAAAGCAAAGTCGAGGGTCAAAGAAAGTGTAATCGAGGGAGGAGAGAGTTGTTGGATTTTTTTTTTTAACTTTTTTGTTAACAGTTTAATCGTACCTATCATTGGCGTGGGATGAGAACAGAAAACTGACAAGGTGAGTAAAACATCATTAAACATATATTTTCTTGTAAATAGAATTTTTATTGTCATTACACACAACAGAGTTAAGAGCAATGATATGTAGTTTGCATCTATCTAGAAGTGCTTAGCAATAGAATATAGATATCAATGTGCAGTTGCTCAAAAATAAATAAATTTACAGTAGTGCAGTGAGATATGTTTTAGTGATACCAGATATAAAGTGCAGTTAGTGATGGCCTATATGTTCCTGTTGTGTACGTGGAGATATAGTCTAGGGTGAAGAGACTATGTGCTAGATGACTGCGGTCTTTGGTGATTTTTCCAGCCCTTTTCAGACACCTTTCCTCATAGATACGCTCTATGGTAGAAAAGTGGTACCCTGACGATGCGCTGGGTGGCTTTCACCACCCTTTGCAACGCCTTCCGGTCCGAGGCAAAAAAGCTCCCAAACCAAACTGTGATGTAGTTGGTCAGGATGCTCTCGATGGTGCAGCAGTAGTAGTTTACCAGGATGTCTGATGAGAAGTGGTTCTTCCTCAGAGTCACTGGTGAGCCTCCTTGACCAGCTTCGAGCAGCCGATTGTCCAGGAAAGCTCCTCCGAGAGGTAGACTCCCAGGAACTTGAAGTTTTTCACACACTCCACCGCCGTCCCCTTGATGTGGATGGGTGCGTGTGGGTGAGCGTTCCTCCTGAAGTCCACAATGAGCTCCTTGCTTTTGTCAGTGTTAAGCAGCAGTTTGTTGGTGTCGCACCACTCAGCCAGACAATTCACTTCCTACCTGTAGGCTGCCTCGTCTGCAAACTTTATGATAATGTTAGAACCATTAACAGGTCTGCAGTCATGGGTGAATAAGGAGAGGAGGAACGGACTCATCACACAGCCTTGTGGTACACCACTGTTTACAGTGATGGTAGATGAACAGTGGTTACCCAGTCGGACATGTTGAGGCCGTCTGGTCAGGAAGTCCAGTAACCAGTTACACATGACGGAACTGATACCTAGGTCAGTGAGTTTTGTAATCAGCTTCGAGGGGATAACTGTGTTGAATGCTGAACTAATGTCCAAGAATAGCATTCTGGCATAGGTGTTTTTATCGTCTAGGTGTGAGAGAACAGAGTGCAGCATTATGGAGACTGCATCCTCTGTGCTCCTGTTCTGGCGGTATGCAAATTAATGGTGATCAAGGATGGAGGGGAGACACGATTTGAGGTGTTCCAGGACCAGCCACTCGAAGCACTTTGTGATAATGGGTGTGAGGGCTACCGGCCGGTAGTCATTGAGGCGTGATGGATTGGTGTTTTTGGGTATCGGAATGATGGATGTGGATTTGAAGCAGGTCGGTACCACAGCACGAGCCAAGGACCGAAAGAACAAGATCTCGGATACAAGCGGCCGAAATGAGTTTTTTAGGTGAGCATTGCGTCTCGGGTGTGGCAGAGTCAGAGCATCAAGCTTTGTTGATATAAATGCACAAACCTCCACCTCTGGTCTTGCCGGAGTCGTCTGCTATCCTGTCGGATCAATCTGTATGATGTCCTGCTAACTCAATAGCATTGTCCGGGCAGCTGTTATTTAGCCAGGTTCCGGTGAAAATCATAACATTTGCACCCGTGATCCATCTGTTGTTGGTGATAGAGAGCCGTATTTCATCCATTTTGTTGGTCAGCGAACGAACATTGGCGAGGTAAATGCTGGGTGAGGGCAGCCGATATGGTGTTAGCTTTAGCTTCGCTCGCAGCCCACCGTGCCCACCCCGCTTTTGTTTGCGTTCTCTGTGCCGCCTGCGTGCTCTTCCGCCCGGTTGGGAAGAGTGAGCAACCTCCGATGTTCTGGCGATCTCTGGGATGAGTGGGAGATCAGCAATAATGCGGTTGCAATTTTTATTCCAAATGTCCAGAAGCTCCTGTTTGCTGTAAGACAGCAACGCAGGACATTTCTGGACGAATAATCCGGTCAGGAGTAGATAGAAAAAACTCTAAATAGCATATTCTAGAGAGACGCTGAGCCTCGCGTTGTGTACGCGCCGCCAATGTAATTTTATTCTCCTCTACTTTTAACAGGTCTTTGTTCTGGAGAAACTCAAAAGTCTATTCAAATTTATTATGATAGCCCTGACTCACAGCAACTTCTCAAAGGGCTTGACATGCCCACAATTGACAAATATTAACGACATACCCTGATCTTAAATCCCTGGAGGGCAACTTTAAAAAAACAAAAAAAAAAACCTGAGCTGCTCATCCCAAACGCAGCACAACACAGGTATGTATGTACTGATCTATTGTACATACATTGTACATTCTTGTACATTACTTAAATGTAAGGTGATTTTAGAAAATAAAATGATTGTCATATTTGAATGGATTGTGAGTCATAGACAAGCCTGTCTCAGCCCTTTGCAGCGTCACAAAAATTTCAGCTCACTGATCCTGCGTTTGCCTTTTCTCTACCAAAAGAAAAAGACAGGCGCCCAAATACGTACAACATGGACTGACTCCGAAACCAGGGTGGCAACCATGCAGGACTTCTCTTCCTTCTTGTGTAAATGGCCGAGCAGAACTTTGTCAGGAAACATTGCCCATAATTGAACATATCTTTCTCAGCTTCTGTCCTCAACACCTCCTTTATTTTTCGTGTTAGAACTTTCTTCGCGTTGCCTGTGGCTCCACTTGCTGCATTTGTCAAGTCACGGAAGAGATGGAAGCTCAGTTACCCCAGTTCAAGCACTCGATGAGACCATTTTATTCATTGAAAGGAAAAGGTAAATGGCTCATTATTAAACATATCTTTCTTTTTCAATTCAGTAAATGTAATTTTAGTATGCTCCACTTTGAACAGGTTCTTTCTTCTGGAGAAAGAGTAGTTTATCCCAGAATGGAGGTAGCAGGCAGAGATGGGTACCAAATTTTGTCGGATCGTCCTCCATCCGCATCCTGGGCACCCGTCCCTCCATCCTTATTCCTAAAAATGATTGTCCTCCCTCCATCTCCTTTGAAAGGGCTTCTCTCCTTACTTTTCACCAATCCATCCTCTGCCCCCCCTCAAGAAAAATGGAGAGCGAGGGTAACAGAGTTGGAGAGAGCCGAAACAGCAGAAGCTTTCTAATTCCTGCTTGGGCTTCAAGTCTTGGAGGCGCCAAAACACATATATCAAGTAACGCTGACTGCAAAACCAGGGTGGCAACCGTGCAGTACTTCACTTCTTTCTTGTGTAAGTGCCCGCAAAGAACTTTGTCAGGAAACATTGTGCACAATTAAAAATGTCATTCTCAGCATTTGTCCTCACCACTTCCTTTATTTATTTATTTATTTTCGTAGGCATTCTTCACGTTGCCGGTGGGTCCACCTGCTCCATTTGTCCAGACAAAGAAGGTGGATGGAAGCTCACTCACCCTGGTAGAAGCACTCAATGAGACGTGGCCATGCTAGCCTGATGAAGGAAGGACTTGCTGACACGTTAAGAAAGACCATGGCAACATGTTATCCTAAGGAGTATGTCAAGTCTGTTTTCTGTTCTCTTCAGACCATTCTACTTCTTTAGAGGAAAATGTAAATACAGTAATACCTCGCTACTTCGCAGTTCACCTTTCGCGGGTTCAGTGCTTCGCGGGTCTAAAAAATATTCAAAAATTAAAAACTTTTTTGTCCGGGCACGATCGGGGCTCTCCATTCGCTCCGCTCCGCGGGGGCATTGTAGTTTCGCTGAGCGGCACGACGTGGCGCTGGAGCAGTTAGACGGCCGGTGTGCGCCGAAGAAGAGCGTGGGGGAAGAGGAGAGTGGACGAAGAAGAGCACGTTCCCCCGGGCACGATCGGGGGCGACGTTTCGCGCGGTTCGGACCGTACCAGAGCTCCGGCCGGCGTGCGTGGCAGTTAAGCCGAAGAGGAGCACCTTCCGCACGGGCACGAGCGGGGCGACATTTCGCTCCGTTCGGGACCGTACGAGAGCTCCGGAGGAGGCCGGCCGGCGTGCGTGGCAGTTAAGCCGAAGAAGAGCACCTTCCGCCCGGGCACGAGCGGGCCGACATTTCGCTCCGTTCGGGACCGCACGAGAGCTCCGGAGGAGGCCGGCCGGCGTGCGTGGCAATTACGCCGAAGAGGAGCACCTTCCGCCCGGGGCACGAGCGGGGCGAAAAGAAACCGAGTTCAACCGAACGGAGACACGCTTCGGGGGAGCAGGTCCGGCGTGCGTGACAATTAAGCCGAAAAGGAGCACCTCTTCCGCCCGGGCACGAGCGGAGCGCGAGGCTGTCAGTTATGAATGAATAAATAAATAAATGAAGAATGCCACCTTTAATTTCACAGGGCACACCGGACGGCATACCAGCAGGTAAAAGTCGAAGTCATTCAATAAATACAAAAAGAAGTAATTGAATAAATACTTAAATAATGGCTGGGGAATAAAAAAATAATAAGTTTTAATAATAATTTGGTTTTTTTTGTTATAACATGAATTTCACTTTCTCTCTCTCTCTACCCGTATTCTATATGGTGTACTGTATACAGGGGGGTATACCTGTATAGGTTTTTTTAAGCATTTTTGAAGGGGCGCCGCTACTTTGCGGATTTTCAGTTTTCGCGGGTGGTCTCAGTCCCCATTAACCGCGATAACCGGGGTATTACTGTAGCTCATCATTAAACATATCTTTCTTTGTAAAGTCAGTAAATGTTGTAATTTTACTCCACTCCACTTTGAACAGGTTCTTTCTTCTGGAGAACAAGTAGTTTATCCCAGAATGGAGGAACCAATTTTCGTTGGATCGTCTTCCATCCGCATATTGGACACCCATCCCTCCATCCTTATTCATAAAAATAATCGGCCACCGTCCCCGTCGTTTTAAAGGGCTTCTCTCCTTACTTTTCATCAGACCCTAAAAAAAAGAAAAAATGGGGCGCAAGGGTAACCGCGTGGGAGAGAGCCTAAACAGCAGAGGCTTTCTAATTCCTGCTTGGGCTTCAAGCCCTGGAGGCACCAAAATTCGTACATCATGTAACACTGACAGCGTAACCAGGGTGACAACCGTGCGGGACTTTGCTTCTTTCTTGCGTAAGTGACCAGAAAAGAACTTGTGCACTATTTAAAATTTCTTTCTAAGCATTTGTCCTCACCACTTCCTTTATTTATTATTTTTTTCATAGACATTCTTCACGTTGCCTGTCCACTCTATTCAACCAGACAAAGAAGAGATGGAAGCTCAGTCACCCTGGTGAAGGAAGGACTTGCTGACACATTCAGAAGGTCCATGGCAACATGTTCTCCGAAGGATAAAGTCAAGTCTGTTCTCTATCCTCTTCAGACCATTTCTATTTATTGAAAAGAAAAGGCTAGTAGCTCATCAAATGCGTCTTTTTTTGTAAAGCCAGTAAATGTTGTAATTTTACTGCTCTATACTTTTAACAGGTTCGTCATTCTGGAGAAAGAGCAGTTCAACCCAGAATGGATGTAACCAGTTTGAGAGATGTTTTTAATATATTGTGAGCCATGGCCAAGCCTGTCTCAGAACTTTGCAGCTGATCCTGTATTTTCCTTTTCTCTCCCAAAAGATTTGGAGAACAGGTGCCAAACCATGTACATCATGGGATACTGACTCTGTGCAGGACTTCTCTTCTTTCTTGTGTAAGTGGTCGAGTAGGACTTTGTCAGGAAACATTGTCCATATTTTAACACTTTGTCAGCTTTTGTCCTCACCACCTCCTTTATTTCTTGGGGTTAGAACATTCTTCATGTTGCTGCGGCTACACATGCACCTATTTGTCCAGACGAGGAAAAGACGGAAGCTCAGCACCGCCAGTGGTATGATGCGTCTTCCTTTTTGCAATTGTTTTTTTTTTTTCTTGTTCTGTTTTGTTTTTAAAGTCTGACTGCATTTTCCATTCCGCTTTAAAAAAATTTAAAATAAACATGCTACACTGTTGTCCCTTCCTCAGAAATGTATTGGCAATAATGTTTTAGACTTTATATATATTTTCAGTTTATTGTTATTCACGCGTGTAGTGGTTAAGAGTGAACGCTGCCAGCATATGAATGCGTGCTTTACAATGAAAGATGGAAGTCATTGTACAGTGGAAACACACCTTCAATGCTTTGGGCCTTGTCTTATCAGCCAAAATGAAAACATTTTATTCCATTGTCTCTCAATATTCCTATCGTGCTAGTCTAGTCAAAACATTTCTTAACAATATGTTGCTCCCCAACTATTCTAAAAACTATATTGTGATTAATCTTGCATTTGTGGAATATGGGTTTAGCTGAAAATCCACGCATTTTTTTTTTTTAAATTAATCTCAGGGGGCTGCCGTTTTGCCACACGCTGTTGTGTGAAAATAACATCAGTGTCTTAATCCCCAGCCCTCGGAGATGGATAAAAATGGGTGATTTTTTTTTCTGCTTCACCTATAAGGTGCCTAACTCAGACGTGTTTTCCCCATTGTGCTTTGTACTCATGTATTTATGATCAATGACTCATATTTTTCTGTAACAGTAATCCAAAAAAAGGTTGACTCAAAAGCCATCAGATCTCCCCTCTACACATTTCAAACCTGGCAAGACACTTCGACATATAGTTCTGCCTCCACCCAGTGACAATGTAAGAAACGCACTGTGCTGGTTTGAGTGAGTCGTGCGTAATCTTCATATCATGAGGACAGCATTCAACTTCACGCAGGAAAACATCCCTTGGAATCAAGTCTACCAAGTCTCAATAAGGTGAGACACCAAAACATTAACAGCAACGTCACACATACTGGATACTGAGGTCAGTCGTACCACTTCATTGTGTTCCTCATTCCTGCATATTTTGCCCTGAGAAGGAGAACACAACCTTTGACAAGAATTAACCCCACCATGTTCCTGACACAGATCACCATCCTGTCCTGCCTGAAGTCTTACCATTGCCCTGGTGCATAACAACAAAAAAAAAGAAAATCAAAAAGAAAGGGCTCATCGACAATTATCTTGTTAATCGACCTCCACTAATCTCAGCCATCAGCAAGTTAATCCTCAAAATTTAACAAATCAATAAATCTGACCATTTTTTGAACATGCTCTACATATGGATCACAAAGTACGACGAGCAACATCTGCAAATAATCCACAAGAAACTAGTGACAATAAATGCAGCATCCCAACATGTGGAAAGAAAGTAAACCCCAATAGTTTGGCCCCAACTGACTTTGATTTAATGTTTTGTTGAAATACTGTTTTGTTTTGTTTTGTTTTTGTGGGTAATGCTATTTTTTTTGTGCAATTTTTCTCTCTGTTTGTATTCTTGTTTTTCACTAATAAATGTCTGATTGAAGTTGCAAAACATTAGATAATTTTGTATTGGCTATTATATCATGATGTGGTGTTTTTTTTCAAAAGTAATTCATTATTTTTTTGGGGGGGGGCAATAGCAGTAGTACATTATAAATATTGGTCAAGGCAGACCGCCGCCCACATCAAGTCTTGAGTCTGCTCTGATTAATTAATTTGTGTTTAATTCTATTATATGAAATAAGTCCAACAGGACATGGTATGAGCATGCAAAAATTGTTGCAGTTTTGACAGAAGATGGGTCATTGCGAGTTTAAGACTTCTTTTTTCTAAGAAAATACATTTTATCCCTTGGATCTATGCACCTCTGCTTGGCATTTTCCTTTTTATTTAATTTGAACTTTATTCTGTTTTCCAATGTAACAGAAGAAAATATATTTAAAATATCATCACATCAAAATTTAATTGGCAAAAAAAAAGTAGGATATATATCCAGTCTTAAAAAACCTAGTCAAGTGTTGTTTCTAGCTTTAAAACAGAAAAAAAAATCCAGGATTTCATTAATTGTTTATTGCCGTCGGTATGTCGAGGGCGTTTGGGCGGATCACCGTGACGTAGGTGGCCATTTTTCATTCTACAGTTGACTGACCAAGAGGTAGGATGATTTTTAGACATACAGAAAATTACTTTTCAACTTTTTTTTAGAGTGTAGTGTATGTTTGAGCCTATTCTTTGTAAAATACCATGATTACATTTATTTATTACTCTGTAAATATGAGTGTGTAATTGTGCCTTTATCACAGTGATTCTCAAATAGTGGGGGGGGGGCGTGGGACCCTGGGGAACATGTATTTTTGCATAGTTTTGGGACCTAAAAAGGCGATCTCAGACAACGCGAGTTTGAGCTGGTCAAAGCTGTTTGTGCCCCTAGTTCACGCAGTACTGGTTTAAAAAAAGGTGTCGCCCTGTCACGCAGTACTGATAAAAAAAAAAGCGTCGCCCTGTCACGCAGTCCTGAAAAAAAAGCGTGCCCGGAAGTGATTTCTTTCGCTGCTACTTAAATGCACCGCGCCAAGCTATCTTGCGCCGCAGCAGAACGGACTTTATTTAAACTATATGTAAGTCAGCGCACAGCAGAATCAACGATCTACGTGATGGCAAATATACGACTCCGAAAACAAGTAGTGTTCTAAACGAGGAGGCGAGCAAGAAGGCGCTAAGCGCGCTAATCGCTAAAATGAATGCTTCGATGTATGCTCGACTTTTAACAGAAGTCTGACTAGAACCGCGTTTGGGCGGAGAGCCAGCAGCTATAAACAGAAATGTTGTATTGCAACCATTACGTATCTAAACATAAAATAAGACGACGGCTACGTTAGCAATTTAGCAGACACTCTCAGGCTGGAACACGGAAATGGCCGACGTCATCACAACGAAGAAGTTCGACGTCAAACATATTGTAAACATAAAAAAAAGTATAATAATCGTGAAAACTGTTGCTTTGTTATTTATATAGAATTTTTGTTCAAAATCCCCCTGGCTCTTTTTGTCTTTTCTATTTTATTATATATTATATATATATAATATTATTATTAATAACTGGTTTGTTCATGTTAATAAAGTCAAAATACCAAAAACGTATCTTAAATATTTATCATTTCATCAATATTTGCACAACAGTACTGAGTTTCGAGATCCTCACAATAGTCGTTCTCAAAATGATGTATTTTTTTTATCAATTTAGCTTTGTTAAGGGATAATTTATTGACAATCTAACATTAATATACAAAGAACATGTACATTAGTACGAAATGTAAAAAAAAATGGTGGTGGGGGGGCGCGAATTGTTTTCTTCTTGGTAGGGGGGGTGTGACAGGAAATTATTGAGAAGCACTGCTTTATCAGGTCGAAAATCTAAAATGCCAATTTGGTTACCTTTAGATATGCTGTGGCGGCACGGTGGTTAGCACGGTGGCCTCACAGTGAGAGACAGCATCGGGCGTGGGTTCGATCCCGGCTCCGGCCGTCCTGTGTGGAGTTTGCATGTTCTCCCCGTGCTTGCGTGGGTTTCCTCTGGGTACTCCGGTTTCCTCCCACATTCCAAAAACATGCATGGCAGGTCGATTGAACACTCTAAACTGCCCCTAGGTATGAGTGTGAGTGCGGATGGTTGTTCGTCTCTGAGTGCCCTGCAATTGGCTGGCAACCAGTTCAGGTGGTCCCCTGCGTACTGCCTGAAGATAGCTGGGATAGGCTCCAGCACCCCCCGCGACCCTAGTGGGGAGAAATGGTACAGATGAATGGATGGATATAAAGAAGAATGTTATGTTAAATGCCTTATCCTGTGGCGGCATTAATGCTGGATGGATGGATAGATGTGTTGTACATGTCGACTGTAATTGATATGTCAGAGTCCCAAAATTAGATTTTGGTCATAGAGCTTAAATTAAATCCACTTTTTCACATTTGGCTCCAAAATGGCCATTGTTCAATATCTAATTTTGAAAATTCATTTTAATTTAGCATCTTTCTTTCGCTATGTGCTAGGCTATCGCAACAAGCTCTTAGACTTACCCTCATGTGGTGTCGCCTCCGTTATAGGCTGTTGTCACTTGTCGAACCTTGCTTCTCACTTTGAACTTTTAGCACAGCATGGTTGTGTTGTGGGTGGTGAAAAAGAAAAGGTTGGGCGCGCTGTTTTGGGTGCTTACGACGCACTATATAGTTCATGTTCTTTTGCTCAAACATCGCCTTTATGGAACCCAAAACATTTCCAAACGATAGATGTCGAATTTCTTTTCGGGACAAGCGCAACATGAACAACTTCAACTAACATTATTTCGTCTTCAGCCGCTTCTGGATTTGAATCGCCAGTGACGACCGCGTTGTCTGTACTCTTTCTTGTTCTGATGGGTGGAGTCACGTGACTACACACGCTGTCGCCATCTTAAAGGGGCATGAACATAGTCGCAGTTGGAAAAGACTTTTCATTTCTTTTTTTTTAAACACTGAATTTACCGACATGGGCAAGTTGATGACGGCCATTGTAATACATTTTGGTAACGGTAAATTTTCGGTTTATCATCCAGCCCTAATGAAAACTTATTTAAATATTCCATATCCAACGCTTTTCCATGCGATCTTTCGTTTATTTGTGCAACTTTGTTTCTATTGTTTGTTTGTTTTTTGTCATATGTCGTCCTAAGTCATTGTTAAAAAATAAAATAGATAAATAAATAAAGATATGGGCTTCATGCATGGTAGGGCTGCACGATAAATCGAAATCGAATCGACATTGAGGTTTGATGTAGTGCGATTATCTAATCGCAAAACAGTGAGGTTTTGTATTGTTTTTCCTCTCTCCTCCAGCCTTTGGCTTTTGAGTGACAGATTAATTAGCCAACCAGAATTGTCGATGCTCGGGTCTTAATGGCCCTGGCCAATCAGTGTTGTTAGTCTGTGCTCCGTAGGCACCGCAGTCCGACAATAACACACTACGCGTTCACCTCTATTTTTTTCTGTGATTGCCGTGTACCGAAGTGGATGTAATGGAAGTAACTTCTGCCACCGTAGATGAGGAGAGGGAGATGCTCGTGCTAGAGACGGGCGGTACGTCTATTATTTGGATGTACGTCTATTATTTGGATGTACGGCAGATTTGCCAAAAATGAACCGTATAAAAAAAAAAGCATAAGACCAAGAGGCAACACGACCAACATATTTCAAAGTTTAAAACAGCACCACTGATTTGAGTATGAAGGTTGTCAAACAGATTTGAAATGAACAGATGAAGGGGAGGCAATAACTAGCGGTCATTCACGTGCTAAGCTAAGATCGCGAACAGTAGCATTCACGTTATGAAAAAAAATTGGCATCGGAAACTATCTCGTATTTGTGCGTACCGGCGACAGGCTCCCTATCAGAGCATCTTTTCATCACTAATGGCAACATTATAACTTGCGTGCATGTCTGATACAAGTGTAGGCGTAGGAGTGGTTCATGTGCTCTAATCTCCGTTTGTTATGACTGTTGCCGATTAAAAATAAACAGTTCAACACACTAACACACTTTTCTTGTCGCACCGCTCTGACATCTTCACAAACCAGTCATAACAAACGGAGATGAGAGCGCATGAACCACTCCTCCGCCTACACAAGCAATAGTGAATAAGCTGCTTATCTAGCCCCCAAAAAATGAATACAATATAATCTCCGGAAGAGAGCGCCTCTTACTTTTCATCAAAGGGTGACATTAGTGATTTGTATTATAATATTGATAATTTCTTTGTCTGAAACTAAACTAACTCACAATCGTAGTTTTGCGAGCATTGTGACTAGCTTGTGTGTGACGTGTGGGTGTGTGCGCGCATGTGTGAGGAAGAGTGCGGTGGCGGAGATGAGCCGATATGCTGCAGTGGTGAGCGAGGAAATGAGACGCAAGTGTAAAGGAAGAGTTAAATAGTGTCTAAAAATAAAGCAAGTCAAAGAAGAAACGGATAACAGTGTAATGTTTTGTGATATATGTGTAAGATAAGCTGAAGATCATAATAAGTTGTTTCGGGGAAAATCTTTTTAAATGAAATTTGTTGAAAAAACTGGGTTGTTAAAAATAAATTGTTGTTGAATTTAAATAATATTCCCAATATTTGGCACCAGCCCAAATCAAACAACAAGTCAAAATCATTGTTCAATTTCTTGAAATAGAAAGGGTAAATGAATTAAAATTTCTTGGTCTTATTGATGAAAACTATGCTGAGAAGCGCCAACAGAAAATGTTAAGTGTGTAATATGTGCAACTATTGGTATCCTTTATAAAACTAAGGATCTCCTAAAAAATTAATCGTACATTATACTGTTCATTATTACTGCCTAACACCCCCAGGAGGGGGAGACAGCTGTGGCCCTCCGAGAGTCCGGGATGTGAGTATGTGTAGATGGCCTCAGCGACCTGAGGCCATGAGGAGGAAATGAAATTTTCTACGGATTTTCTACTAGAATGACATTTTCTTTTGATTTTTAAGTTTTACTAATTTTCTATTGATTTTTAATTTTTACTAATTTTCTATTGAGCTTTACCTCACCTTCTATGGATTTATAGTTGTTACTAATTTTTCGTTGTTTGATTTTTAGCTCGTGTTTGACAATAAAATAAGGGGTTCGAGTGATGACCTCAGTTGTCTGAGGTCATGAGAGGGAATAAAGGAGTGGAAGAGTTTAAACCTGGCTAATTTTATTCGATGTCCTGCATCTTGTGTCACTGTTATTCTGTGGAATGCTGAGTGTGTGGCTGGTGAAGCTGAACAAAGAAAGTGAAAGAATGTGAAGGTTTGGGAGGTTTTAGGTTGGTGCCTGGTGCAGACAGACACCTCGAGCGGGAAGGGGTCGACAAGAAACTGGACCCTTCAACCACAAGCAGGAGGAGCCACCACTTGAAGAAAGACCAATAAGAGCAAGCTAAAGTTAACTGCAGGATACACATAGCCAATAGAATCATGCCAGGATGCCTTTGTCTTTGTGCCATTTGCATATTGTATAGGATGAATCATTACTGGGCAACTCGGAGGTAGAACACATTCGCTGGTGGCAAGAGAGGTGTAGAGTTGTATTGAGAGGGACCCGAGACCCAGGTGCCATGTAGAAAGTCTGTGTATTGGGAATAAACCCACTTGTGCGTGAAAATGCCGGCTTCCTGGTACCTTTCTATTGCAGAACGAGCGCGCATATTGTTGGATGAGTGAGAGTTGGGTAAGGTCGCGAATTGGAGTCAGATTACTAATTTGAGTTTACATTGGGTTAAAGTTAAATTCTAACATTGATATAAAGATAAATTCCAACAGTATTGATATTGATACTAGTAGTGGTATCGGGACAATTCTATTAATAAGCTACGTAAGCTCCAACCGCAAGCCAGTATATGTTACTAAACTGGCTTGAGTAAACATGACTATCTGCAATAGCTGCTGCACATTTCTCATCTGTTTATTTCTGCGTGTTAATCACTGACACTTGGTGGATCATCAAAATATTTGCAAGCAACCACAGCTGACATTTTATTCAAGTACAAATACAATAAGATCTCCATTGTGAGTTTTTTTTGTAGGGGATGTGGTATGACTTTACCTTTGTCAATTTTTAAAAAACCTTTGATGTCTTTGATATGTAGACAGTAAAAATATGTGAACGTGTGTCAAGTGCGATATTATTATGATAACTAAATTTGAGATTAATGATTAAATCATTTGAAAGTTCCATGGTTAACTACCAGGGATGTAAATATGCATCGAAAATCAATTTAATATTGATATAAGCCGCTCAAAATATGCACCGATAAGAAATAAAATAATAGATTTGAATTGTTTTTCTACTTTCTCTTTCAGGATGACATCCAATATTTTCATAGCAAAGGCGGTGGCCAAAAGACACCAAATCAGGGCCAAAAATTTTTCCTTTTCTGCAAATGGCACCCTGCAGATGGATGAAGTCTTTAATAACGTTACTGTTGCCCTCTGTGACGGGGCCAAAATGTACAAAGTTTTTTTTTTTTGATGAACTGGCGGCCCAAGTCACAGAGGGCAACAGTTATGTTTTCGCACATTTTGGCTTTTGGCCGGGTAAAGACTCTGTGCTGCTCACCCGGAACCAAATCCAAGATCTACGTGTGCCCGACCGTGACTGTTGATGCTGCCATGGAGGCTGAGGCACGTCAACTAATTTACCCGGTCTCTGCAACATCATCTCCTCCGAAGGTCAAAAATAAACCTGAGGAGATTGTGTCCTTGGATGGGCACATAACTGACGTAAGTATATTTGTTAGGTTGAAGATATATTTTATCCCATATTTTACTCTATTAGTATTGCAAAAGAATTGTTCCACAGCGTGACCTATGTTTGACCATATGGATGAGAAGACTTCACAGAGAAGCGGATGCCTGAAGACTGGATCAACGTCTGCAACATCAAAGGAGTGTGCCCGAGACACACCTCTGAAACAAAAGGACTGAGACATTTAGTACCAGAGCACTAAAAGGGCATATCTGCCTTTTCAATCAGTGGATGACTGCCATTGATGTCTGTCTTTCCTCTTGTGTCTGAGATGTTTACATTTTCCTGCTGGTGCTCCCCCCTTATTCCCTTAGTGCAAATACATTGTATTGTTAGGGACTTCCCTAATAAAATAGAGGGCTCGGCGGAGTGTGCTCCAGAACGAAGTTGGAGATGTAACTGAGCACACCTCCGTTCGTTCTCCTCGCGAGTAAAAGATCAACTTTTGTCTTCCTTCCATTCATTTTGCCTATGTTCAGTGAATACTTAGGTGATTGAACCTGACATTATTTTGGTCCTTCAAGCGGGAAGCCAAGATACCTGAGGATTCCAGCGGGTGTGGTGAACTCCAGAAAGACCATGGCCATGGCAGGCTCACTAGAGAGAGCCTAAAAATCCTTTTTCAGGACTGGACCTCACCCCACCAGCTGGGATCTGACGGTTGACGGCGATCCAATGGAGGGAAGACAACAGTGGTGAGATCAATTTTTTTTTAGGGGGGAAGTGAGTGACTGGAGGTCATTGCGCGTTAAGAATAAATAAGTGTTAAGAATAAATAAAAATAAAACATAAAAAAAAAAAAAAGTGAAGAACGACATGAAGTAGAGATGAAATAAGAAAAGCGAAAGAAAGAAAGATAGAGAAAAGAGAAAGAAATTGTGTATAGAGTTAGAAATCCTGTGCATACTAGTCGATGGCAGGTCCATGAAGGATAGTGGAGTGAGAAATGAAAAAAAAAACCTGTGAATACTAGTCAATGGCAGGTATATGAGGGACGGCGGAGTCCGAGAAATTCCGTGGAGAAAGTAGGACGGCGGAGTCCTGTGTACACTTAAATTCCGTGTGTGAATGTTTGCGCAAACCGTATGTAAAACCCTGAGTGAAGTGAGTGAGTGAATGGTGTGATTGGGGATTACAAATACCACTTGGTATTTTATCCCATGTAGGATTATAAACAGCAGACTGTTGTGGATGTAATAGACAAGAATTCTCCACCTGAAAAGCGTTGAAGTGAGAATTACCACAACAGGAAATTTGAGTTGCTGTCCTACTGATGAGAAACCAGTTTTAGAACACCCTAGGTGTTGACAAACTGGTCCAAATTTTCTAAAATGGGGATATTAGGTAGTAAAATAAAACCCAGGGATACGCTGCAGTGTAAAGATTGGAAGTTCATCGAAAAACAAGATCCTGATAAAATTCAGTATTTAGACAAATGGATAGCTGAACATGGCTTTAATGGTCAGTTAAATACACAAAAAATAGCCGCATTGCAGGGATCAATCATAGGAAAGACGAAAAAAGACCCCAAAAAGATGAAGAAAAATGGCTTTGAGGAAGCAGAATATTGGATGAGGGTAGCCTTAAAAAGAGAAGAGGGATACAGGAAACAAAAAGAGAATGAAAACAAAATAAGCAAAGGAAAGGAATGCGAAAAGTCAGATAGAGCAAATTACACTGAAATAGGAAGAGTAAAACAAAAGGATGATGAGACATTTGAGCAATATAGAGTGAGAATGACAGCTGTGTTTAAAAATCACAGTGGGCTGCAGGAAGATGGTGATGTGAATGGGGCATTTCAACAGCAGTTGAAGAATGCTTTACATGCAGGCTCAAGAGAGTTAATTCGTGCTTGGGTAAATAAACATTACATTTGCTTGCCAACAGGTACCCTGGAGGAGTATGTAAATCATGCCCTCCATGCTGAGAAGATAGAAAATAAAAAGAAGCAGAGGTCTTTAGACAGGACAGGTCAGGTAGGACAGGAGGTCTTTTATCAAGGTGGAAGGGGCAGAGGTAGCTTTAGAGGACAAAGGGGCAGACGACAGAGAGGAGGAAGAATAGGAAGAGGAGCAAACAGGCAAAATACATCAGGCTGCTGGCGTTGTGGTAAAGAAGGCCATATAGCAAGAAATTGCCCTGAGAAAAAGCAACCTTCAGCATAACTAGGATAGGAAGCATCTAAACAGGATTTTGAGGCTGATCAAGAAAACAGATGAGTTTCTAGATGAAGAGATCCTCCTAAATTTACAAGAGATATTGGCCTTTGATTAAATAACTGAGCTGAAATAACCTTATTGGTAAATGGGTCACCAATTACCTTTTTATGTGACACTGGTGCATGTAGGATTGCTTGTAATAAATCAATTCCAAATGATAGAGCAAGAGAAATGTGTCATAGTCAGAATTGCAAGTGGAAAACTGTCCAGAGTAACAGAATTAGAACCTGTGTGGTTGAGGGACCCAGAAGGACACTGAGTTGGTTGCATAAATTGAAATTAGGTTTACTTTTACAGAACAATGAGAGCCCAAGTTGTGGGGATGTGATTAATTTACAGAAAAAGATTAGTTGAATTGAAGGACTTATTATTGGCCAAAGATAAAGATAGATTGTGTTGCTGTTATTAATAACATGTTATTATTGTTTGTAGCTGTTCAGTGTTGAGAACTGTGTGTGTGTCGTTTTGTGGGCCCATGTATACATTTGTGTGTTTGTCTGTGTGTCAAAATGTTAGGAAGAGTGATAAAAGTGGTTGCAATTGTGCTAAAAGGATTGATGAAGTAGAGCTAAAATGGGTATAGGTGTAATCGTAAATCATGAGTGTGTTGTAACAAAGAGTTAACAGCTCTTTGAAGTTAGATGCTCATTCCCAAGTAGGGGGGGGGAGTCAGAGAGAGAGTTTGGTGATTGAAGAAGGTGTGACTTGAACAAATGAATAAGGATAAGAATTAGGTTCTGCTGTAAGGATGAATTGAAGAAATAAATATTTTATGTTTCATACTTCATTTGATGATGTTTCTATTAAGTTATACCAGTAACTGGAATGAAATTCACAGATAGAAATGACACAGGAAATGAGATGGTAATTTGATTAGAAGGGCTAGTATTTACATTAAAGCAGAGAATAAATTAGAGACAACAAATAACATTGATGTGTACTTGTTCACTTTGAGGTACACCTGGTTGAAGTAAAATGAGTCACAAAGTTATAAAAATAGGAAATAAAATAAAATTAACATGTTTAAGATTAACAAACTATTGCAAAATCTTGGTTCCAAATTATGCAGAAATTACTGCTGTAAGATTAAGATAAAGATGGTCTTTTATTAGTCCCACAATCTGGAAATTGCAGAAACAAGTGCAACCATAGTTTTGTTCCATCCTCTGGTTTTGAGAGTACCACGTGCGGTTTCTGCATTGCTTTTGCAGATGAACATGAAGTTTTTGTCACCAGCGGGACATTTATAGTGTATGAATACATTGTTATCGTAACCACATCTGATTATAGAGAGATGTACAACATTAAATGTCATTATTATGTCAGGAGGATGGTACAAAACTAGATTATAAGGAGTTAGTGGAAAAAAGTAATCAAAAGTAAAGGCATAAAAAAGATTCGCCTTCAGAAAACAGAGAAGTACTATTTGTAGATGGCTCATCTGTGAGAAATAAATAAATAAAATACTGTAGTTGTAACAAATGACACTGAAAAACTCAGCTCATGCAGCAAAATTAGTAACTTTAACAAAAGCGTGTGAACTAAAGAGAGTAAATTGTGTTACTATTTACACATATAGTCATTTTAAAATGTGCGGCACATACATCGCGCACGGACAGTGTGTCCCTCAGGAATGCATTTGCAGACAAAATGGCTAAAGCGGCTGTCGCGGGCCAGACACATACGTTAGTACTAGAAGATAACACAAATTTGGATAACGACACATGATGAAATGAGCAACAACAAAGTCCCAAAGTTAGGCAAAGGCTTTGGAGGATAATGGCGTAACATCGCTACGTGATCTGTGTATGACCAAACAATAATCTTTACAAATGGGCTGCTATATTGAGTCATGGGATAACACAGGGGAAATGGTGCATCAGATATTACGTTATTATACAGCTTACGGCTTTAATGCTTATTCGAAACATTTTTGTAGGACATGTTTAACGTGTGCGAAACACAATGCACAAGGTAATTTGAGTCCACGCAGAGGACGCTTTCCTACACCACAATATCCATTTCAAATTATTCATATGGACTTATTTGAACTAAACCAAAATGAAAGAAAAAAGAAAATAAACGTTTGGTCATCATAGATATGAATTCGAAATGGTTAGAACTCTTTATAACCAACAAATCCAGATGCATTGACAGTGGCAAAAGTACTTTGTAAGGATATCATTCCAAGATATGGTATTCCTGAAAATAATTAACAGTGATAATGGTACCCATTTTGTTAACTAACTTGTGAAAGAGATAGGAATGATGTTTCACATTGATTTAAATGATAATTGTGTTTACCACCCTCAAAGCTCTGGATTGGTGAAAAGAATGAACGAAAAAAGAAAAAAAAAAGTGAAAAAGCTTTGCATTGAGAAAACGGGGAGGAAGTGGACACAGTGTATGGAAATTAGTAAAACTGTTTGTAAAAACGACAAGTACTGTGACTTTCCATTGAATGTTATGCAAGTCGCCTCTCTGTCCAATTTTAAACCTCATTTGAAGATGAATATTTGGGCCTTTGATTCAACATGAGATTGTTGCTGTTCTGCTGTTTTTCTGGTATCTACTGTATATGTGTTTATGTGAGTTAATTTGAGTTATATAGAGAGAGTTGCATTGTATTTTATTTCATTGTATTTAGGACTGAGACGTTGTAAAACATTGTTTGGTAGGCCTTGCAGAATACCTCAAATTTAAGAACAAATGGGAAATAGATGTTGAAGCAACTTTAGCTGACCATATGTGAAAAGTGTTAGGAAAACAAAAGACAGGCGCAAATTTAGAGTGATAAGGATCTTCCTGTCTCCCAGCAGGGCACTAAACTAGTGAAGCCAGGAGACTGGATGCTTGAAAGAAGTTTGAAGATAAGACAATTGTAATTACCCAAGGGGGGATGCCATGTTAAGTTTTATTGACAGCTCTCACAGCTGTAAAGATGGTAGAAGAGTCAACATTGGTACATTTGACACGTTGTAAAAAGGTCATTTTGGTTGGAATCTCCTACAAAGGAGATGAGCGGAAGTCTGATGATAGGATGGTCTTATTTCATAAGACACCAGACTAAGTAGAGGGGACATTTCAGACAAAATGACCCTGAAGTGGTTAAAAGCAGCTGTTCTATGTTGGATGTATACAATGTTATTCTGATATTTTTGTTGTTGTGTTATATGTGGGAACGATCCAGAGTTACATAAGCAAACTATGATGTGACTATAGTACAATACCAACAGTAAGAGTCCCAATTACTAATCAAAATGGATTTGCAAACACCGAGCAGATAATTGAAAAAAAAAAAAAAGTTATGAGACATATTTGTGGAGCTTGGACGACATGTTTATAGATTTGAGTTGAAACTCTCTGAGTAATACTCAAGTGGGCAACTATTGGTCCACAGAACAAAGTTACAGGAGAATGTATGTACTTTCATGAAAAGATAGCAATTGGACAACGAGATATCCAAAATAAGCAAACGGAATTGTGTTAATTGATATTATATTAATGCTTATCTTGATAATACATAGATGGATCGGGTCAGCGTGTATCCTGTGACTAGAGTTGATGTAGATGAACATGTTTTCTATAATAATCGCTCTTGAAAATTTCAATTGTATTAATGTTGCTGACAGAGCTGAGCGGTTGGAAATTTTATCACCACCACTGTGTCTGGTTTTGATAGTGGTTGAAATAAACTTCAATCCACTATCAAGAGGGGAAATCTGGTGGTGGTGTGGATATGATAGATCATTTGATAAATCACCCAAGAATGAAACAGGTTTTTAGACTTAGTGCATATCTGTATGTGTTTTTCATAACTAGGCCCTGCTTGTAGATTATTGGTAGTTTCTGGAGAGTGCCATTTCTCAAAATGTACTTGATTGATCGTAAATGGTATGTTTTATATTGTTTGTGTATAAACTGTGTGAACTCTCCAATGTCATGCCAGGACGTCGGAGACGTTAAAAAGAGAAAGCAGAGCATCATGGCCAAAAATTCAACATACATGGAAGCCATCGGTGTTCTCCTTAGTGTAAGTAAGTAATTGTAAATTAACAGATCATGTAACAGGATTTGAGTCCTGGAACTAAGAACGAAGAACGCAGACAGGTCAACTGCATCATCACAACGTGCAAAAATTAGGTAATTGGACACAAAGTGGGTTTGAAACTGTGCATGAACGGCTATCAGCCAATCCCTTATGGCATTCCGGAACAGGATGACTGTTGATGTATTGTTGGATGAGAGAGGTGGTGTTTGTGCTATGTTCGGTGAACAATGTTGCACATTAATTCCCAACAACACAGCGGTGGGTGGTAGTCTAACCAGGGCCATAGAGGTCTCAGGACTCTTAATGGTAAAATGAAAAGACAACTGGTCTTGACGCCACCATGTGAAGTTCCTGGATGAATGCCTTTGCACAATACAGAGCCCTAGTGTCCTCAATTTGGTATCAATCGCAGTTTTTGCAGCATTCTTGACCTTGTGAGGATGCTGTTGTATTCGTGTATGCGTTCTCTGATTAACAGATTGATAATCACAGCAAAATCGCCCATGGAGAACCGGATGGCTCGAATGTATCATTTGTTTGGCCCTGATCAAGAAGGTAATGGCAATGATGAAAATAATGATATGGTTTATGACCAACCTGAATTGTTTCCAGACCCTGGGAACTGCGAATAATTAACATTGCCTCTGAGTGTAAATGTATTTCTTTTCATAAATATGATCTTACAGTCGAAAATCTCACTGAAGTGACTGACGTATGGTGATGTGAGAACTTGAGTAAATATGTGATAAACAGGAGGGAAATGTTAGGTTGAAGATATATTTTATCCCATATTTTACTCTATTAGTATTGCAAAAGAATTGTTCCACAGCGTGACCTATGTTTGACCATATGGATGATAAGACTTCACAGAGAAGCGGATGCCTGAGGACTGGATCAACGTCTGCAACATCAAAGGAGGTGTGCCGATACACACCTCTGAAACAAAAGGACTGAGACTTTAGTACCAGAGCACTAAAAGGCATATCTGCCTTTTCAATCAGTGGATGACTGCCATTGATGTCTGTCTTTCCTCTTGTGTCTGAGATGTTTACATATTCCTGCTGGTGCGCCCCCCTTCATCCCTTAGTGCAAATACATTGTATTGTTAGGGACTTCCCTAATAAAATAGAGGGCTCAGCGGAGTGTGCTCCAGAACGAAGTTGGAGATGTAACTGAGCACACCTCCGTTCGTTCTCCTCGCGAGTAAAAGATCAACTCTTGTCTTCCTTCCATTAATTTAGCCTATGTTCAGTGAATGCTTAGGTGATTAAACCTGACAGAAGACGAGGAACATAAGCCGGGGGCAAAACGCTGAGGGGCGTGACGGGAACGAGGACGTGAACAAGAGCATGAACTTGACAGGAACAAACGTGGTCGTGGAAGTCCGGAAAGTGCGGCAGCAATTGCATAGGGCAGGCGTAGCAGGGGCACTCAGTCGGGCCCCTAGGCTCGTGAGTTGCTGACGGGGAACAGGTGCGTGGCTGGTGAGGGCGAGGTGCTGAGGGGAAACGCCCCTACTCAGCAGATCAAAACAATAACAAGTGCACATGGCCGGGAGGTGAAGAAAACAATAACAAAACCGCATGAACATGAAAACAATAACAAAACCCCGGTCATGTCCGACGCGGATCATGACAGTACCCCCCCCTCAAGGGACGGATTCCAGACGTCCCAAAAAAAACAAACACGGAGAAAAAAAAAACACAAAAAAGGAACCCCAAAATTGTCCAAGAACGAGGGTGG
Organism: Idiotropiscis lumnitzeri; assembly: GCF_059441095.1. Lineage (NCBI taxonomy): Eukaryota > Metazoa > Chordata > Actinopteri > Syngnathiformes > Syngnathidae > Idiotropiscis > Idiotropiscis lumnitzeri. The sequence continues at coordinate 12,878,286 of NC_142411.1, forward strand.
GCGGAAGGGGTCGGGAGGTGGGACCAAGGTCCGCGAACGAGACCGGTCTGGCGGATGTCCAGGGGGCCAGACCAGCGAGTCCCGACGGGGCCATTCGGGCGGACGTCCGGGAGGCCCGATCAATAAGTCCACCCGTGGCCATTCAGGTGGACGTCCGGGCGCACCCGAGACAGGAACGTGGAGCGGCGGCTGGTCGTCGAGCCCCACCGAGACAGGAACGTGGAGCGGCGGCGGGTCGTCGAATCCCGCCGAGGCAGGAACGTGGAGCGGCGCCTGGTCGTCGACCCCCGCCGAGGCAGGAAGGTGGAGCGGCGGCTGGTCGTCGAGCCCCACCGAGACAGGAACGTGGAGCGGCGGCGGGTCATCGAATCCCGCCGAGGCAGGAACGTGGAGCGGCGCCTGGTCGTCGACCCCCGCCGAGGCAGGAAGGTGGAGCGGCGGCTGGTCCTTGAGCCCCGCCGAGACAGGAACGTGGAGCGGCGGCTGGTCCTCGAGCCCCGCCGAGACAGGAACGTGGAGCGGCGGCTGGTCCTCGAGCCCCGCCGAGACAGGAACGTGGAGCGGCGGCTGGTCCTCGAGCCCCGCCGAGACAGGAACGTGGAGCGGCGGCTGGTCCTCGAGCCCCGCCGAGACAGGAACGTGGAGCGGCGGCTGGTCCTCGAGCCCCGCCGAGACAGGAACGTGGAGCGGCGGCTGGTCCTCGAGCCCCGCCGAGACAGGAACGTGGAGCGGCGGCTGGTCCTCGAACCCCGCCGAGACAGGAACGTGGAGCGGCGGTGGACCGTCGGACGCCGCCGAGGCAGAGTCGAGAGGCGGCGGCGTGTCGTCGTCCACCGCCGAGGCAGGAGCCAGGAGCGACCGTGGGTCGTCGAGCGCTGCCGGGGCAGGCCCTTGCGACGGGCGCAGGACAGGCGCCGTCGGATCCTTGACCGGAAGCGGACGCGGGACAGGCTCCGCCGGAACGTGAGCTTGGGGCGGACGCACAATGTGCTCCGCCTGAACGCGAACTGGGGACGGACGCTCAACGTGCTCCGCCTGAACGTGAACCTGGGACGGACGCACAACGTGCTCCGCCTGAACGTGAACCTGGGACGGATGCACAACGTGCTCCGCCTGAACGTGAACCTGGGACGGACGCACAACGTGCTCCGCCGGGACATGGACTGGGGACGGACGCACAACGTGCTCCGCCGGGACATGGACTTGGGGCAGACGCGGAACGTGCTCCGCCGCAACATGGACTTGGGGCGGACGCAGGACGCGCACCACCGGAACATGGACTTGGGGCGAACGCACGACGTGCACCGCCGGAACATAAACTTGAGGCGGACGCGGAACGTGCTCCGCCGCCACATGGACTTGGGCCATCGGCGCAGGGCGCCGGAACGGGGCTCAGCAGCTGACGAGGAGCCGAGACGGGGCTCAGCAGCTGACGAGGAGCCGGGACGGGGCTCAGCAGCTGACGGGGAGCCTGAACGGGGCTCAGCAGCTGACGGGGAGCCTGAACGGGGCTCAGCAGCTGGCGGGGAGCCTGAACGGGGCTCAGCAGCTGGCGGGGAGCCTGAACGGGGCTCAGCAGCTGGCGGGGAGCCAGAGTGGGACTCTGGAGGCTGCAGCGGACGAGGAACCGGCACGGGGGGCTGCCTCTGACGAGGAGCCGGCACTGGAGGCTGCAGCTGACGAGGAGCCGGCACTGGAGGCTGCAGCTGACGAGGAGCCGGCACTGGAGGCTGCAGCTGACGAGGAGCCGGCACTGGAGGCTGCAGCTGGCGAGGGGGCGATGCTGGAGGCTGCAGCTGACGTGGAGGCGGCGTGGGTTGCGCAGCTGACGTGGAGGCTGCAGCGGGCCGGGCGCAGCAGCCTGGCCGGGCGCAGCCGAAACGGGGGAACTGATCCCTATCAGCCTGCCGCCATAGGGAGTCAGGGGAACGGGAAACATGAGGGACCGTGACTACTGGTGCTGGTGAACGTGAGCTATGAAACGCGAGGGGAACGTGACTAGGAGCGGAAACAGACTGTGGACGTGGTGAACGACGTGGCCGTGATCTACGTGATTTGGGACAAGGTGAACGACGCGAGGTAACGTGGGAGGTGGTCTCAAAACGGTCAAAAGAAAAAGGTGACGGAAATTGTTCGGGGGGAGGAAAGTGACGGATCCTAACGGAATCTGTGTCATGCTGGGCATACAACTGGTCATAAATGTATTCAAAGTCATCCTCGTGATCTGAGTCTACTAAAATGTGAGGTGGTGTAATGGCATTGCGCTCAAAATCTTCTTGGTAATCTGAATCTATAATAAAATGGGGAGGTATGACAGGTGGGTAATCCTTAACATTATCATGAAACGCAGGGGAGAAAACCGGTGGGGAACGAAAAATAGAACCTACGTGAAGGGCGCGGGATTGGTCGGCAGGCTGGGGGGGGTAGTCCGAGCAGCAACGACGATGACGTCGCCGAGAGCTTCCCGCTGGGTCCGTGGTTGGTCGGAACATTCTGTCAGGTTTCGCCGTTCGGCGAAGAGGTGGGTGGACCCAAAGAGCGAGGAAGCAGGAGAAGGGTAAACTAAGGGAGTTTATTAAATAAATCTAACGAGGACAAACAACGGGGCGTGGACAAACAAACGTGGCAGGATGAAAAATAACAAGGACGCAACCAAAACGTGACTAACAGAAAAGGAAGACGAGGAACATAAGCCGGGGGCAAAACGCTGAGGGGCGTGACGGGAACGAGGACGTGAACAAGAGCATGAACTTGACAGGAACAAACGTGGTCGTGGAAGTCCTGAAAGTGCGGCAGCAATTGCATAGGGCAGGCGTAGCAGGGGCACTCAGTCGGGCCCCTAGGCTCGTGAGTTGCTGACGGGGAACAGGTGCGTGGCTGGTGAGGGCGAGGTGCTGAGGGGAAACGCCCCTACTCAGCAGATCAAAACAATAACAAGTGCACATGGCCGGGAGGTGAAGAAAACAATAACAAAACCGCATGAACATGAAAACAATAACAAAACCCCGGTCATGTCCGACGCGGATCATGACACATCCCTGGCATTGTTCCGCTGCAGTTGTTCTTCCATCCGCATCCTGTAGGACTTTTTCCCCTCTCGGATCCTCCTTCTCAGCTGACGCTGCACTCTCTTCAGCTCGTCTTTGTCGCCTGAAACAAAAGCCCTCTTTTTCTCCTTCAGGAGAGCTTTAATGTCCGGTGTGATCCAGGGTTTGTTGTTGGAGAAACATCTTACAGTCCTGGTGGGAATGGTGTTCTCCATGCAGAAGTTAATATAGTCTGTAACTGTGTCTGTTAGACCATTAATGTCCTCACCGTGAGCTTCGCTGAATACCTCCCACACAGTTGTGTTGAAACAGTCCTTCAAGGCCTCCTCGGCTTCTCCGGACCATCGCTGAACTGTGCGTGTCACAGCTGGCTGCCTGCGGACGAGAGGTTTGTACACAGGCAGGAGAGCAACCAAGTTGTGGTCAGCTTTGCCCAGCGGGGGGAGGGGCAGTGACGTGTACGCCTCCTTGGTGTTGGCATAGAAGAGGTCCAATATTTTATTGTCTCTGGTTTGGCATGTTACATATTGTGTGAATGAAGGCAGAGAGGAGGAAGGAGAAGCATGATTGAAGTCACCAGAGATAAGGAACAAGGCATTTGGGTGCTGTGTTTGTAGCCTGCTCACAGCTGCATTCAGTACATCACAGGCTGTCTCACCGTTAGCAGAGGGAGGCACGTACGCCGCCACCGCGATCACATGACTGAACTCTCGCGGTAAATAGACCGGACGCATGCTAACAGCTATCATCTCAATGTCCCGACTGCAAAGTTGATCCTTAACAGTTATATGCCCAGGGTTACACCATCTATCATTAACAAACACAGCCAGCCCTCCCCCTTTTCTCTTACCGCTCTCCAGTGTCCTGTCCGCGCGTAGTATTTGGAAGCCGTCCAATTCCACGACGGCGTCCGGCGTTAGCTCTGTTAGCCACGACTCCGTGAACACCAGCAAGCTATTCTCCCGGACAATCCTCTCGTGCCGGGTTAGCGCTGTTAGCTCGTCCATTTTGTTGGGGAGGGATCGAACATTCCCCATAATAACGGACGGGAGGACGGGGTGATATCGTCTCCTCCTTGCCTGGCGTTTAGCCCCCGCACGACATCCCCGTCTCTTCCTCCTCAGCTCGCGGGGGATATCGGGTCTCGCTCCGGGAGCCCACGCGGGGTTAGCACGGAGTGCTAACAGCTGATCTCTTGTGTACACGATCGATCCGTAGCTCCGAGTTTCGTCTCCGGACACGATCGCGCAAAAAACAGCCCCCAACAGCAGTAAAACCACCGCAAGTTGGATGTCCATTGCTGAGGTGAGGTAAAAATAAAATAAAAAAGGGTAAAGGGAAAAAACACACGAAAAAGGCTCAATAGTGAGCCACGCTGCTGTAAACAGGCAGCCACTCGCGCGGCGCCGGAACCGGAAAATAATGCAGTTCAGTTAGAAATAGCCAGTGGTAAATTATAAATCACCAGATTTGATCAGATGATTAGGCGATACATTTCTATCAATACTTTCTGGGTTGACACCAACGTGGGAAAAGAAAAAAAAAAAAAAAAAAAACGAACTTTGTTCTTTTGAGGCAACACTAAAGGGGGGACATTGTAGGTTTCCCATAGTTAGCTAGACAGATTAATTCTTGAGGAGAAAGCATTCGTAGATTGATTAGGAACGAACGATTTGCAGCTCGAACAGTGAATTTGAATGAACACAAACTTTAAGTTGGAGAAATCTTATAGGGGGTTACAAAACAGAAAGGAATTATATACATTTAACTACTGTAATTTAGATCATGTGACAACACCAAGGAATTACACACAGAAGACAATAAAATGAACTAGAAAAGGGGAGGCATGAGCGAAGCAAATTGACGGTGAGGAAGTACAAATAATTAAATAAACGAATAAAAAAATCAAGACAAAACAAAATAGAGTTTGACAACCTGCAAGAGAGGTTCGGGATGACAACAAATGAGAAGATAAACACATGGATGTGGGAAGTAAAAAGAACAGTTGTAATCCAAGAGGTATTAAACAGAAGAACTTGAAGATACAGCACAACTTTAGGTGTTAAGGTTTTTTTCACAATTGAAGCAAACAAAGAGGAGATTTGAACCATGTTCTAGGATTATAGGTGTATTTTGGAAGGCCACGGGAAGAACTTTAAACATACAATTTGATATTCATTTTAGGATTAAATTGAAGAGATTAGAGTCAATGAGGAGGCGGTGTTGTTTTCAAGGTAAATTCGGTCTTGCAATTGATATCCATCTGATCTATTGGACTACAATTAGTTGGAAAGGAGTTGGGGAAAGGAATAATACTGGTAATAGTGGATTGGAGCTGTTGATTGAAGAAAATTAGCTCTGATTCTGTGAAATGACTTGTTTGCGTGTGATTAAAGGTTCGAGAGAGGATGGAAACGTGTCCGTTACCAGTTTGCGGTGTGCGTGTGTGTGTGGGTGGCCACCATTAAAATACACTTAGACTATATATATTGAGAATGGGAGTCAATCAACCACGTGGTGAATTGTTTAATTGATAAAAGGTAGCATGCTTAAAGAGGCATGTGTGAAGATATTCCAGAAAAAGTTCATTGAGAGTTGGAGATGATGTGATCAAGATAAGAGGATAAATTCCTCTCACCTGGAAGTATATACTGCAGATGCTGTGCAGTTCAACAAATGGGATACACTGACTGATCGGTGACAGTTCTTGACCAAATCTGTGTGGACGAATAATTTGGAAGTGGAATAGCTGATGGCACCATTTGACAACCAAATTAGTCAAATGGAGAAGGCCTATTGCAGTAATATTGTTGGACACACCTGTACCAGCTGAGAATGACTTTGGACTGTATGAGGGGTGACACAGATGTTGACAATGAGACGAAAAAACTTGGACGGTGACCCTATATATGGCATTCGTGCCAGAGACTGAGACCAAAAGACAATTGTGACTTGGTGATTTGTTTTGTTTTTTAACCTGTTTTTCAGTGTGAATGCTCAGCCGTTGCTAAAGAAACAGAGGCTGTGTTTGTTGTACGATTTATGTTAATTTTGCAGATTGTGAATCACCTTCTGGGAGAATGACATGCTGTATTTGTTAATTTTTAACCATAACCCTTTATTTTTCATGATTGATTGATTTTGTTGATGATGAATCCAGGCTGATTTACAGGATGGACGCTGCTGATTCCAGTTCCGAGATTATGTGATGTTTGATCTGTATGATGTGGTTTGTTGTCGTTTGTTTATTGAGGTGTATTTTGTTAGAGCCGTTTCCATGTCAAGCAGGTTGCGGGAGCAGCTACGAGATGGGAAGTGATTTTGTTCGTGTGAGTTGTTTCCGGTTGTGTTTCAGCATTCAAGTGAGTGTCCATTCCAGAAGGAGAGAAGGCTGGTCAACGAATGAATTTTTTTCTGTTTTTATTGTTATTTGTGTTGACACATGTGGGGTATGTGTCAACGGGGGGAGATAGATGCAGTATTTTGTTCACATAATTGTTTTTGCATGTGAAGATGTTTAAGTGTTAACAGGACATATCAATAATGATCATGCTGAGGTGAAAGAGTTGAAGATTGGGCCCAGAAGGAAGAATGCAAGCAGAGCGCTGGGGTCTCACCTCCATCTACTGTGGGACCAGGACGTCAGGCAGCCCCACGCAGGAGATAAGGGGTTATAGTTATAAACCAGTGCAAGTCCCTCCTTTGTAGTCAGAAGTGCCCCTTCTAAAACCCATGTGTCCTTAGGTGATTGCATCATCAGTTTTATCAAAACAGCTAACGAGCGTGTGTCCTAGTGTGCATTGAAAGATGCAGCATAAAATATATTTAAAATTTTGGATAATAAGCAAAATTAGAATGATAAAAAAATAATTGGCTACAAAATCATTGGGGTGAAATTAATCTTCAATTCAAGTAGGGGTGTTTAAAGAGAGAAATCCAAGATCATAAAAGGATAAAGGCATGATACGTGGAATCTGACTTGGCAATATGGAAAGCGCATAAGCTAAAGTGACAAACTACGATTAACTATGAGAGAAAAAAAAAAAAACTATAATGTATCCAGTCTCGGGGAAGTCTGAATGCAGTAAAATTGCAATAAGAAGGATAATAAACTAGCCTAGAGTGTCACAATGTCCTGGAAACATAAGTTTGGGATTCCCCCTGAGAGTGAAATTCTTCTCTGAACCCCTCATTTTTACCCCCGACAGCAACTAATGAAACAGGGATACTGATAAGCGATACAATTGGGTTAAAACAGAACATGCAAGGTTAGAGGTCATGCAAAACAAAAATACGTCTAATGTTGCATGTTTCAGTTTGGTGATGTTTGTACTGAGGTAGTTCAATGAAGGGAACGATATTTTGAGATAGAAATTATGTGAATGTGATGAATTGTTATGTTATGAGGGGACCTTTGATATACAGTAAAGTAGAAATTTTTAGCCTGCAGATAATCCAGTTTAAAGGCTAGTGACTCATTGGTTTAGGAAAACGGGGTCATATTAGAGTTAGCTGAAAAAGAATAGCTAAATTATAGTTGATGTGTTCATGGGGATTCAAAGGGGATAATAAATAGAAGACAAAACCAATTGGCATCGGAATAGGTAAAATATGATGAGGATACCTATTGGGAGAAACGAATTAGGTTTGAGTGATTAACAGTCAGGAATTGTTGTTTTTACAAGACAGACCTTTAAGGGGTTCAACATAATTTAAAATAATTTATAGATGACACATGCTGTTAATTGTGAGTTGATTACATCTAGTCATTGTTATGAGGGATTAGGTTAGTGAGCTCTTATGGGAAACAGGCCTGGCTATGTTGCTAGGGCGAGATGTGAATGGATTGAAACTTCCGCCAGTGACCCGTCCAATAGTGTCATCACCACACAGCTGTTCCGGGTGGCCATCCTCAAGGGCGTGCCCCTTCCTGTTACTGACGTCATGCGGAACAGTCCGTCAATGAGAAACTGCTAAGCAGTTTGAGTAGTGCACACATTTTCGCGTCATTTTGCACAACATCGATGAAAGAAAATATTGTATTGGATGTAGAAAGAGAATTGGTACATTTGCGGGTTCAGAGGGCCAAGAGCGCTGATTCATTGGGAAAGGAAAAAGAAAGAAAAAAAATAAATAAATAAAATGGGGGGAAGCAGCTAATGCTGCGGCTAATACAGGCAGCTCCCACTGCGCTGGCGCCTTCCGTTTCTGCTGCTCCTGGGCCAGGTTCTGGTGATGCGGCGCCACAGCAGGCTTGTTGTCCGCACCAGCCGGTCAACAAAGTCACGTAACAGAAGTAGGAGTGGTTATAGACATGGGTTGTGAGTGGGACGTGCCCTGGCTGTGGGGTGTTGGGTCACTGGGTGATGAGCTGTCCATACTGAGCCGCTTCCTGAAAGGTGCCATCCTGTGGTCCAGTGCCATGCCTGTCACGAAGAGCTCCACCAGCGAGGGGGCGGCACCGCTACCCACTCCTGTGACAACGCTTCCATGACCTCACAAAGCACACTTGACTCCTCAACCAGATTGGGACCCCCATTCCACAATAGGGGTGCCCGCGGAGCCTCAGCGTTCAAGGACTGGCATGTCCCGGCATTCCGGTGACGGTTGATGGACAACAGTTTTAATGGTGAAACAAGATATTCCAGGCTTTACAAGCTCCCTGTGCATATCCCAGTGAGCAACAACACTGTCACCCTTGTGGACTTCTGGAGATTGCCCGAGTCACTGCAGTGGACCGACACCGCACATATGAAACTAACACTGGAATTTGAGTGGCATTACCAGATGGGACTGAATTTGACTGTGCACATCCGCCGGGGGAAGCATATGTTGTGCTCTCCTCCGTTCCAGTAGACTGGGCAGCTCTGAAACCATGGTCTCCATCCTCCCGCGGTTTGTACGTCCTGTTCCTGCTCTGGTCTGCATGGTGTAGCCGCCCCCACTCATTCAAACCACCAATTGGTACTTTGCATTGAACACTGAGTTATGATGATTTGGTTTGCCAGTGTGCATTCACCCAAAATCGAGGGTGAGAAATGGATCTTACATTAGGATTATGTGTTTGTTATGTCTACCGGCATCGCCTTGCAGGTGTGCCTTGCCCCGGAGCAGAGGAGACGGTATGAATGGTCTACGTTCGCCTGCCACAAATCACACTAACTGTCGGTGCGCATCATCATACTAAAGACTTAGGCCCCATGGTAAAGACGACTGACGGGTTTCAATTCAGATGTTGAATACTCTGTTTCACTATCAGGGAGGCACATTTCAGCTCCCATTATAAATTCTTTTGTTTTGGAACATTACCAAATTCCTCGACACTATGCTAGACAGGGAATGGGTTACTCGAAAGCGAAAGTCCTGTTTGCATCTCTGCCGGAGGGGTTGTGGACCGGAGTTCAACTGATATTGGGCTCTGCTCCACGGCTTCCCCAATTTTTGCTGTCCCTGCACCCTCCCCTATTTGACAGAGTCAGTGTTGGTACAGTTTGGGGATGAAGGGGGGCATTCCGGAGACGGCGGCTGGGTTGAAGACTGCAGCGGCGTTGGAGCATCCACGTCCTGGAATGTGCCTATTTTTCCTGTTAAAAATTATTTAATTTGGCACCTCAGGTGCTCAATTTTGTGTGGAGTGTTTCTGCTTGTTGTATTTCAGGTGGGGTGTAACTGGAGGTGGATGCAGATTGGAACCTCACTTGGAGCAAGCGACAAGGAGGAGTCCTATGAGTGTTGTAGGATGCGAACATCAGATCTGTTTTTTCCTACAGTGTTGCCCGATCAAGTCAGTCATGTCCTGAATAGGGCTGTGAGGTTGGATGGGATCCAAGGGGGGTCTAAGGGGATTTATGGTTGGTTTGTTGCGTTCATAGCGTTAGCCTTATGCGTTCGGATATCATTGGCTTAATGGGTTTATTTCAATCCGCGGCCTTACTTTGAACATGACTGTCTTTGTTGAGTGTGGTGTTTTTACATATGATACTGACGGTTTGTGTTTATTGTCATTACTTTCTACTGTCAGATGTTTTACTGTTGCAGGATACTGTGGAGCTGTTCAGGGTCCTGCAGACGGTTGATGGGACAGTAAATCTTACCAGTGTTGTCCTGTTTGTCGGCGTGCTTTTCTATCAGTGCAATGGATTGTACACCACATACACACACACACAGACACTCGAACAGGAAGCGCGACGCTGGTGGAAAATCTTTACTATGTTTTGATATTGTTTGGATTTGCTGCATGACTAGTTTGTTTCACTTTTGTTTGTCAAGTCAAGTCAATTTTATTTGTATAGCCCTTAATCACAGACGGTCTCAGACATGTTTATGCATGTCACATTAGGCCTTTATTTCCATTTTAGATGTTTACGGCTATTGTACTTTGTGTCATGTGTTTATTATCTTTGTGACAGTGTTCCTTCATCCTGATTGGATTGTGGATGTTTTAGAAAGGACCTCCCTCTTTTTCCCCACTCTCTACACGAGGGTTTTTTTTCCGACGGAGGTCCGGTGGATCCCTAACACATCCGTATGGACTGCATCGAAATTTACTTAATGTTAATGTCGGTTTGCTAAAAGTATTACCGCTCAAGGGGTAAATTTGATGCGACCGGGGTGGTTGATACGAGATCTTTTGAATTTTTGCGGTGGTGTGTAGTCCTGTGGGAGGTGTTAGGGTGCCATCAGGGAGTGATTTGGCCTTATTAGATGTAGTTTTTCCTAGTCTAAAGTTAGCCTTAAGTAACATGCCTTGAGCATGATTTAGGATCTAGTCAAATAGGTTTTCAAATTGTAGACATGGGATCGACATAAAATGTTGGAATGAGATTTTTGAATTCATGCTGATGTCGTTTTTGTTTTATCTTAACTAAGTGTCGAGGCAATCTGGGTTTGCCTCGAAGGGGGGATTATGTAGTGTATTTTCACAAGGTCTAACATATGCAACCCATTTTATGGCCATGACGATATTGGTGCCTCTGGGAATACCAACTCTTGGGTTGGACCTCCCTAATACTTAGGTTACAGCCTTGAATGGCAGCGGGCCTTAACATTATTTACGAAGAGTCTGGAATCTGAAGAGGGGTTATCGAAGCCCCAAGGAAGGTGTTTACAAAAGAGGGGTCTGGCGCCAAGAAGTCACTACTGCATGGGGGTCTGTGCATCGCACCCATAGGAGGTTGTTGAAAAGTTCAGTTAAGGGGCCGCAGGATAAAAATGCGTATGCAATAAGGGAGAATTAGATATTCATGTCTTTTGTTTGCCTTCCCAATAAGAAGGGAAGGCTCGAGAGGAGGACACCCTTTTTTTCTTTCGGGAACTTCTGACATCAGCTGAGATCAATAAAATCTTCCAACCACCGGTGTGTGTCAGACGTTTTTTCCATCACCAAGCCAACCTTGCCTGGCGACCTGTCCGGAGGGGAGCTGAGCCAGACCCGCACATCAACAACGTAATTTACCACAATATATATATATTCTTTTAATGTAGACTGGTCTCAGAATTTTGGTTCTCCTTTCACAGTTGGTTACTGGCCAAACAAATTACGTTGCAGCATTTGAACTGGATGTCCATTAAAGTTGGAGTTCAATTAAAGGAGAAGGACTTGGACTTTTTGGTGAACAATTTAATTGCACTTGCAAAACACTTTATTCATCGATGTAAATACTTCAAAGCGAAACCCCACATCCACTATTGGATGAATGACCTCAAGCTTGACAAAAAATCCTTGGCTGACATGACGAACAATAATGCCCAGAGATTGTTTTCTTTAATGGAACATTTTCCCTTCTAGATTGAGATCCTCGCATTGTTCTTACCTGTTTTTGTTTTATCCATCCATCCATTTTCTGTTCCGCTTCTTCTCACTAGAGCCTATCCCAGCTATCTTCGGGCAGTAGGCGGGGGACACCCTGAACTGGTTGCCAGCCAATTGCAGGGCACACAGAGACGAACAACCATCCGCCCTCACACTCATACCTAGGGGCAATTTAGAGTGTTCAATCGACCTGCCATGCATGTTTTTGGAATGTGGGACGAAACCAGAGTACCCGGAGGAAACCCACAGGCACGGGGAGAACATGCAAACTCCACACAGGATGGCCGGAGCTGGGATTGAACCCACGACCGATGCTGTCTCTCACTGTGAGGCCATCGTGCTAACCAGTCGGGCCACCGTGCCGCGTTTTTGTTTTATTTATTTATTTATTTTATTCTTATTATTTTCTTGCTTTCCCAACAATTGTTGTTCAACTAAGCAGTTTTATATTCAATATGTGCCTTAATTGTTTGTATATTTCAACATTTATTAAAATAAAAAAAAAACATGTGGATGTCTCTTCTGTCAAAGTCAATGAGATTTCAGATTTGATGGACAGTTGCGAGAGCCAATCAGATCACGAGTTGGTTACGGTGAGTCTTCTCTCTGGCCTTCCGCTGAAAATGATGAAGCGTCTTGTGATTGAATACTTACTCGTGAGGGGGCAGCGCTATGCGGAATCAACACACCCGGAAGCTGTAACTGGCGACCATTCGAAAATCTAAAATATATTCTTGCTTTTTTAAACCACGATTGCCGAAGGAGGGAAATGTGTCTCACTCAATGACACTCTTAGAACACTACACAGCTCCTTCAGTGATAGACTGTTACACCTCCGCTGTACGAAAGAGAGATTTCGCTGCTCCTTCCTGCCGGCTGCTGTCAGACTTTTTAACAAGAACATTAGGTCAGGCCTACAAACGGACGAGCATTAGTTCAATTGTGCAGTCCTAGAATGCAATACACACTACTACTTTGCTCTATCCAATGCTGTACTTAAATATTGACCATTGCTGTATTTCGTTTACCATTACAGTATTCTTATCATTACAGTACTTTTATCACTGCAGTATTTTCTATCATTGCAGTACTTTCACTATTACAGTACTTTTATCATTGCAGTATTTTCTGTCATCGCAGTATTTTATTTTGTCATTGCAGTACTTTTACCACTATACTACTTTTATCATTGCAGTATTTTCTATCATTGCAGTACTTCTATTATTACAGCACTTTTATCATTGCAGTATTTTCTATCATTGCAGTATTTTTTTATAATTTCAGTACTCTTACCATTACAGTACTTTTATCATTGCAGTATTTTTTAGAAATTAGAAATTAGAAATCCCTTTATTGTCATTGTACTCAAGTGTGCAACGAGATTAGAGGGCTCCCCTCTCCAGTGCAATACAACAATAATACAGACAAATATATAAATTAGATAAATAAATAAGAGAGTGCAATGGAATTTAGTACTGAATAGGGTATATAAAAACACATCACAATGCTGTTCTGCAAGGTAAGGGTGTTCTCGTGTGTGTGTGAGAGTTCAGAATGGAGATGGCTCTCGGAAAGAAACTGTTTCTCAGTCTATTGGTCCTCGATTTGATGCATCTGTAGCGCCTGCCAGAGGGCATCAGGTCGAACAGGTGTGAGTTTGGGTGGGTATTGTCTTTGACGATGTTGAGAGCCCTTCTGAGGCACCGGGCGGTGTAGATGTCCGACAGTGAGGGGAGAGGGCAGCCAATAATCCTTTGCGCTGTTTTGACTGTCCTCTGGAGCCTCACTCTGTCCGCCTCAGTGCAGCCGCTGTACCAGGTGGAGACACAGTACGTCAACAGGCTCTCGATGGACGAGTGGTAGAAGGCTAGCAGCAGCTTCCTGTCCAGGTTGAATTTCCTGAGGACTCTCAGGAAGTGCAGACGCTGGTGGACCTTCTTTACCACTGCTGTGGTGTTGTGAGTCCAAGAAAGGTCGTCGGAGATCTGTACTCCCAGGAACTTGAACGTGTGGACCCTCTCCACACACACGCCTTCGATGCAGAGGGGGTCGGCACCGTCTTGTTCCTCCTGAAGTCAACGACAATCTCGTTTGTTTTTGCAGTGTTAAGGTGCAGTCTGTTGTCCTTGTACCAAGCTGTCAGTCTCTTTACCTCCTCTCTGTAGGCTGTCTCGTCACCTTCCGAGATCAGACCGACCACTGTCGTGTCGTCAGCAAACTTGACGATGGTGTTGTTGCCGTGGGCCGGGCTGCAGTCGTAGGTGTAGAGGGCGTACAGGAGAGGGCTCAGCACGCATCCTTGAGGGGAACCGGTGCTCAGCATGCGGGTGGAGGACGTGTAGGGGCCGAGCGACACAGTCTGGGGTCTGTTGGTCAGAAAGTCCTTAATCCAGATGCGTGTGAGGGCAGGGAGGCCGAGAATGTCCAGTTTGGCGACGAGGACGTCTGGGATGATCGTGTTGAATGCCGAGCCGTAGTCCACAAAGAGCATCCTTGCATAGCTCTGCTGTTGTTCCAGGTGGCCCAGCACAACATGCAGAGCAGTGTCGATGGCGTCCTCAGTGGATCTGTTAGCCCGGTATTCAAACTGGTAGGGGTCCAGAGTGGGAGGAAGGCAGTCCCTGATGTGCTGGAGAACCAGCCTCTCGAAGCACTTCATGATGACTGGTGTGAGAGCAACAGGACGGTAGTCATTCAGGTGGACGGCTGGTGACTTTTTGGGGACAGGAATAATGGTGGAAGTTTTCAAGCAGGAGGGGATGACTGCTTGAGCCAGGGAGCGGTTGAAGATATTTTTAATTTGGAAACATTTACTCAACATTATTTTAACATGTGACAGTTGGTGGTGTTGGAATTTATCTTTATATCAATGTTAGAATTTAACTTTAACCCAATGTAAACTCAAATAAGTAATCTGACTCCAATTTGCGACCTTACCCAACTCTCACTCATCCAACAATATGCGCGCTCGTTCTGCAATAGAAAGGTATCAGGAAGCCGGCATTTTCACGCACAAAGTGGATTTATTCCCAATACAGATTTTCTACATGGCACCTGGGTCTCGGGTCCCTCTCAATACAACTCTACACCTCTCTTGCCACCAGCGAATGTGTTCTACCTCCGAGTTGCCCAGTAATGATTCATACTATACAACATGCAAATGGCACAGAGACAAAGGCATCCTGGCATGATTCTATTGGCTATGTGTATTGCAGTTAACTTTAGCTCGCTCTCATTGGTCTTTCTCCTCCCGCCGAATCCCGTGGCTCCTCCTGCGTGCGATCCCCCGATGGCCGCTCCTTCCCGGAGTCATCTCGTCTCGCTCAGCACCTTCTGCTTCTAAAACATTCCATTCTTGCACAACCCCCGCAACCAGTTTCGCTTCACCAGTCACACTCTCAGCATTTTACAATATCACATTTTCATACATTGGATGCACCAACATCTAATGAACTATGTTAAGCTCAAACTCTTATATTCCTTTAATAGTCAAATGTATGAAATCCTTTAAGTGTAACTGAAGTTTAGACCATGCTAATGACCAGACCCTCAGGATTGGAATGCAGGGAGATTGGATCACAGCTGCACCACAGGAGGTGTGAACGAGACCCCTCTGAAACAATGGACTTCCATGCCGGGATCACAAAAGTGGCTCCTAGCAGTCTACCCTTTGTTCAGTTTTAAATTGACTGCCATTTACATTATCCTTTAATCCCTCTCATCACCTCAGACATCTGAGGTCATCACTTGAACACCTTATTTCATTGCTGCACACGAGCTCGACATCACTTGCCATAAAACTAAAACACATCAAACAATTAGTAAAAGAATAAGAATCAGTAGAAAATTTCCTTCCCTCCTTATGGCCTCAGGTCCCCGAGGCCATCTTTCCATACTCACATCCTGGACTCCCGGAGGGCCACGGCTACCTCCGCCTCCTGGGGGTCCTTTTGAGGGATCATCATGTACTGACCACCCGGAGGGAGTGGCCCCAACGTGCGTTCTATTGTCTTAACAGTTAATGATCTGGTACATGGAATACAGCAACATCCGCATAACACCATAATAGCGGCAAACACAGCGATAGAAATCAGTACTGATGCAATCAGGCTTTTATATTTACCAAAGATGTTTAACCAGTCAGAATACCAACTGGTGTCCACACCTGAGTGCTCCTTCATTTTGTTACTTAGCGTGCGCAGACCCTCCAATGCCCTGGTAAGGCGACCGTCAGGAGATGTATTGTTGGGAATCAGAGTACAACACTGATCCCCAAAAATACCACACACTCCTCCTCTTTCAGATAACACCATATCTAAGCTTATTCTGTTCTGGAATGCCATAAGAGACGTGGCAGCCAATTGCTCATGCACTGCCTGGAGTGCTGAGGTGGTAAAATTCGCCAATCGTTGGACATTATAGTGGACATAATTAATCCGGTCCACATTTTTGTTTACTGTAACGAACAGGAAAATGCTCTCCCATCCTGTCGCAATTTGATCCACCAATTTATACTCGTCAGGGACCCCTCTTGGGACTCCAATTGCATCTATATACGTGGGATCTCCTGCATTCAACCATTCTTGCATGTCCCTTCTCTTCCTGTTAAGGAAGGGGATTCTTCCCCATTGTCCAACACCTTCCCACTCCATTTTGTCCAGATCTAAGGCTGTCACACTAACTGGCATGATCAGCGTTACCAGGGCGCACTTACCTGAGGCATTGGTGGGAAGCCTATCGTACAGCACTTTTTCTCCATACCACAGCTAAACATCATCACGAGCGAGAGGGATTCCTACTGGCAAAGACACATTTTCATTACACCATGACTCCTGGATATTTCCAATCCCAGGACCCGTCCCATTTAACTTTTAGGCAGGTGAACTTTTGTTTTGCAACTTGGGTGTCAAAAATAGGCTCTTTCTTTTTTATTCCCACATCATTCCATGGGTGTGTCCAATTAAAATTGTCACCCAAGTGTTCACCTGTGTCGGTTGTTTACATTTCAGATTTAGCAGTAGTTGTTGTGTCTGTGTCAGCGTCTTACAATCATCTCGCTCTGCTCCATACCATACCATTCCATTACATGCTCCTTTCGCTCCATCACTTCTGTCATCCCGCATCCTATGTTCAAACGCCAACATCGTCCACACAAAGCACACGCCAGCAAGCAAAATAGTCAATAAGTTAAACAGTTGCATCGTCATCGTCTTTGTTCAGACTCGAAAGTGTCTGACTTTGATCCAATTCATGCCATCTACACATTCCCTCTCTTGACCTGCCCGTCCGGGCGGTCAACCTCTAAGCTCAACCTTGGCGGGCACAAATACTGGGGCCGGGCGCAACTGTGAGTTATGGTACCACTGTTGTTCTGTAGTTCCCAATTGGATGGCGTGTGAGGTTCTAGCCAGAACTCTAAACTGTCCTTACCCGCGAGATTGAGTCCACCTCCGGGAAAGCACCCGGAGGTTGATATACGGAGTGATGTCCGACTCCAGTGATGCTGAGTTCACGGAGTTCAAATATCTAACTGTGTTCCGAGATTACAAATTAAGCCTCGAGCTAACGCTCCAATTTTGACTGTTAATTGACAAATTTTAAAGCAACCCAAATGAAATAGTAACCATTTATGCTTAAAATAAAAAATCCCAAAACTATAATAACGCAGATACCGAATTAAACCTCTATTATTTTTTCTTTTTTTTTTTTTTTTTTTTTTACGGGAAGAAAAGGTGCTCTACAAGACATAGACAGCTCCAAGACCGCTGCAGTCTTCACCTCCTATTGTCTCATGATTGGCTCAATCCACCTACAGGCTGTGCCCACACTGATTCTGTCATTTGGGGGAGGGGGTAGAGACAGTAAAAACAATCGCGGAGCTGTGGAGCCGAGCCCCAAATCAGTTGGGCCCTGGGTCCACAACACCTCTAGCAGAGACACACACGGAACTACCATTTCCGAGCGACCCTTCCCTGGAAATTTTGAAATTTAGTAATGTTCCCAAAACCAAAGAATTTGTAGTCTGTGCTGAAATATGATCTCCCGATTGTGACGCGGAGTATTCAACAACTATGGGGTCTAGATCTCTAGTATGATGACGCGCATCAATATTCAATGCGATTTGTGGCTCGGCAAAAGTAAACAATTCATA